>NC_056745.1:1239268837-1239298837 GCF_019279795.1 Protopterus annectens
TTCGTCTCTCAGTTTTACATCCCTCTCTATATTCCATTGAATTATTCTCTCTCATTGCCTCTCTCTAACATTCAGCTGAATTGTCTCACTTCTCCTTTCTCTTGCTCTTCTTCTGCAACCTTTCCACACTCCACTCTTGATTATCAGATGACAAGCTCCTTCTGAACCTTTTTTATTCTTACTTACCCTAACTTCGTGTGCCCTATTTTTTAAAGTTTTTATTAGATTTTAACTAAACAAATTGATCATGACAATAATTGTATTTAGAAATTTGTGAGCATAAAAAGGAACAATATGAACAAGAACAAACTAGAACTATTTACAAGAGTGTCTACTAACAATGATAATTCTCAAAATATTCTTATACAACTGATGTGAATACAGCTATTTTTGTTTAACAAGCAGTTCCTTGAAATTTGTCCACATATTATAGTAGAAGTGATTCTATTAAATCTTGATTTAATGGTGATAATTTCCAGATGACATTTTTATTTATTTATTTATTTGACATTTGTTTACTGGGAAAGTCCGACTGGATATGAGCCCATTTTCAGGGAAGGCCCGGGGAGAAAAGTTCCACAGTACACTTTAAATAGAATTAAAAAATTGAACAATGGTTACAAATATTAAGACAATGACAAAGTAGTACAATATGTGAATACAATAAAAGAAAATAAGTAAAATATAAGGCAAGCCATAAAGTTCGATCATACATTATATACAAGATAGAAGAGAATTCCTAATATGCATGTTACATAATGATGCATGAAAATGTATAACAGAATAAGTAATAGGTCATAAAAGCCATATACTCTTTCTGGCAGTTGAACTAGATAATACATTTCAGTCATAAAACAACATACTTTGGTTGCAATATTTGTGAATTTAATTTCCAGATGACATGCTTAGGTTGGAATATTTGTGAATTCTTCGAAAGAGGGTGTAGCTTAATTCTTCCAGTTCTTGGTTATAACTTTCCTCACAAGTGATAAAATGGGCCATAAAAGAGGGTATTTTATTCTTTTCACACTAACAGGAATAGGGGTATTAAAAATAACTAATAACTTAGATAAAACAAATTTTTCCACAGATAAATCCTGTAAAAAAGATTAATGTTATTCCAATAAGGTGTAAGTACAACACAATTAAAGAACATGTGTTGACAATCTTCTTTAAGCTCTTGTTTACATATCCATCAAACTTACTTCTTTTTAAACATTAATTTGATTTTATGAGGTGTGAAGAAAGATCTATTCAAGCATTTTCAAGTAAAAAGTTTCCATTTAAGAGAATAAGTTGTCTGGAAAATATTAAAAGCATTTTTTTATTCTCTTCATCTGGAGGTCTGTCATTAATGTCAGTAAAATAGTTCAAATAATTATCATTGCAACTTTTTGTTTCTTTCCTCACCACTCTATATAATTTGGATAAGAGACCCTCTCCCAATGTGTTTTGTTGTATTAATAGTATTACAGATTCAATTAATATTGGGATAAAATCTCTTACCCTTCATTGCATGAACTTAATTTCACTTTCTATATATTGTCTGCAAGACTGTACAGCCAACCACATATCTTTGCTTAAATCATATTTACTTATGATACAATCAACAGAATGCAGTTTTTCATTATTCATGAGTTGAAACTAATATAACATATTTTTTTCTTTAAATGTAATCATTGTGTCTATTTTTGAAGTGAAAATATTATTTTGAGTGTATGCTTTAGGGAAAAGAAGAAAAACCCATGCAGTATATGTTGGATTCCTATAAGTTTCTAAAGGTATTTACTATAGTACAAATAAAAAAGTCAGTTGTCTGGTGATTCCTTTCGGAAAAGTAATCCTTTAGCAACCAATGTAAACTATTGTGTAGTATAAAATTATGATTACGTCTATGTTATGTTTAAATTTTATGCAAAGGCGTCCTAGAAATCCTTTCCATCTGGCTGTATAACTATTATTTATCCAAAGAGATTGTTTTTATAATTGATGATAAATAATATAATTCTAGATCTGGTAGTCCAGTCCCTCCTGCTGTCCAGTCCCTTATATGATGATTTAAGGAAATTCTTAGTTTTTGTTGGGGAACCAAAGAAATGTTAAAATTAATTTATTAAATTCTTTAACACATGTTTTAGATGGAGGTAAAGATAATGATGAATAACATGTAAAATTTTAGCAAAATAATCATTCTGATTATAGATAGTCTCTCTTCCATTCTGAAGAAAAAATGTTCCATTTATTTATTTGATTATTTATACTGATTATGCTATTAGCATAATTGTAATTTATTATATTATTAATGTTATGTGATATAATAATCCCTAATTAGATTATTTTTCTCTTTTTGACAATGTATTTAGTAAATCTATCAGTTATCCTATCAAAATTGGCATTTATGGGTAGTATTTTTGTTTTGTTATCATTAAAGGAGAGACCTTTTTTTTTTTTGTTTGGAACTCATCCATTGCCTAAAAAACAGCATGAACAGACTTATCATTGTTATTCAGTGTCAGAAGAATGTCATCAGCAAATAATGTGTCCTATTTTGAGTTGCCCATTATCAGTCAAAATATTGTTACATCCCAACTCAGCCCTTAGACTCAATGATCACCCTCCTCTCATTCTTAAAAAAGGAAATTCTCTGTTGGAAGGAGAGTATCATCAGCTGCCCCCAGGAATACATCCACTTGTCAGAAGCAATGCAGACTGTAACAACACACAGCTACAACATGCCTTTGGGGGTCCGATCTGAGGCAATTCTGAATCCAAGGGGCATGCAGAATGCATCAAGCAAAACAGCAAGGCAGTTTAAAGGAAATCATTGCAGTCAGCCAGGTATTAAAAGGTTTCAAGGACAAACTGTATCCAAGACCCATGCAGAAATGTTGAAAGACAACACCACAGTCATTTGGTGCATAAAAAAACAAGGTGGAATCCATTCATATCCTCCTTTGTAGATTAGTAATGGAACTCTGTCTGGTTTCCTAGCAAATAAATGTGACACCCATAGCCTCTTACATTCCAAGTCAGGACAACCTGCTAGAAAATACTCTGTGAAGGACTTTTATAGATCACAATGAATGGATGATGAAAAGGAAAGTCTATCTAAACTTCACTCACACCTGGGGGTTACCAAAGATAGACCCTTTTGCCCCCCCCCCCCCCAGAAAACAGGCAGCTAAGCAAGTTCTGTTCAAGAACCCAGCAGAAATGGACATGGTGAGTAGGCACTTTCTCCTTCACATGTACATGCCTCTTTCTCTGTGCTTTCCCCCAATACTGCTAATCTCTGGGGAACTGCTAAATGTTGGATTATACAGGCCAAAAATTATCCATATAGCACCCTTCTGGCCCAGCCAACATTGGTTCTCTTGCCTTCTGGCTCTCGGTGACAGAAAAATCTTAGCTGTTACACCATTCATGAATCTACTAACCTAGAACAAAAGGTCTATCATCCACGTCAATCTGTCATCCCTCAAACTGACAGATTGGATACTGACTCCATCCACATGGTGTTATTTCCTAGATGATTTATCCATTCTAAAAAGACTACAAAAATAAGTTCATGAAAGCCATGTGTAGCAAAATAGAAAAAGTTTTCTATGTGGCACAAGGCCAATAGTATTCTACCTTGTCAGACACCATTGCCTCAGATACTTGAATACCTCTCCCTACTCTTCAAACAAAGACTGTCCTACTTCAGTATTAAGGTCCATGCTTCTGCTATATTTTTGATTGCCTCTTGATGTCCCTCCCAGTTTATTCATACCCCCACAAGAAACCATTCCTGAAGGACATAATGTACCCAAGACCAACCAGATGGGAACCTACATCCTCCTGGGATCTAAATCTTTGTGCCTGAAAAGCTGTCACTACAGTGCTTTGAACCTGTGGCCTCAGCTTCTATTAAATTTCTAACAAGTAGAAAAGCCCGGCTGCTGGAAATTACCTCAGCAAGGTACATTTCAGAATTATAAGCCCTGATGTGCAAGCAGCCATTTCTATTCTTCCATAGAAATAGAGTGACCCAGAAAAACATTTCCTAATTTATGCCCAATGTGGTTTCAGAAACCTCTTTAAATCAAGTTATATACCTTCCTGTCTTCTTCCCATGCTTCTGAAACAAGGGAGAAATTATTCTGTACTCCTTGGACATGCAGACAGCAAAGATTTTACACTCACAAAACAAACTTCCCAAGAAGATCAGACAAACCAGCTGCTGATGGTCTTTGCAGATGGAAAGCAAGGAGGACCAGTGGACAAACAATTTCCAAACAGATTGCAATTTGTATTTTTTCTGTTATTCTCAAGATGGCAATCAGCCTCTTGGAAGGATCAGAGCATATCCAACCAGAGCTGAAGCCACAATCACTGTTTTTTTTTTTAAAGGAGTATCCATATAGACCATTTTAAAAGATGTCACATGGTCATCAGTACACAACTTCACTAAAGAGCTGGATTGCCACTGCCATCCTGCACACCTTACTGTCTCTGGATCTGAATTCTTTCCAAGCACCAACGTATAAAGCTTCACAAGGTTCAATACTGCAACAATGACTAAAATGAAGATAGTACAGTTGTGTAGATAACATATCTTAATTGTAAACGTTCAAGTATATCTTTGTTGAAGTATCCTTTCCCACGCTCTTTGCTCTCTTAAACCTGTGTACATTGGGTTGGGGAGGGTACCCTATTCCTATTCATAATCCTCTTTTCCCCTTTTCCCCTTCTGCTCAGCCCAGGACTGCTGATTCATAGTAAGGATAGATGGGCAGGTCACAGAAGGGATAGATAAGCAGGTTGTGCTCCACTTCAGGGCCTTCAACTCCTGGGAGCTTGGACTTGAAGGGCCTGAAGGTAGCACCGACTGACGTCCTCCTTATATTCTGAACTCCTGATGGTGGTAGGACAAGGACATTGACTGGGAGATGGTTAAAGAGCCTTGCATTCAGGCCAGTCACAGGTTTCTGCATGGCAGAAGTCCAAAGAATCAGTTCTGCAACATTGATCTATGCAAACATCTACAGTTCTGGTAAGCTATCAACACAACTGCACTTTTGTAGTCATTCAATTTCTCCCTCCTGCTAGAGGGAGGGTGGCATAATGGTTAAGATGTTTACCTGGCAGACACAAGGTGCAGGGTTTGATTCTCACATGGGGTAATTGGCTAGGCTTAAAATGGCCCACAAGGGCAATTAGCCTAGTACTAATCTATGAACCTATGAACCTATCTATAAGCCAATTAAATTTATAGAGTTGCAGGCTTAATCTAAAGATAGAGAAACCCACTCTGTTGTCACAGCTATTTGAAGAGCAGCTGAGACTAGAATTACATAAAATGTGTCATTCTGCCTAAGAGAGTGAAGATGGGAGGAGCACCTGTGAGAATACTTAATAATAACAAAGTCTTATTTGCAAAAATGACAATTTCTTACTGCAGCATAACTCCTTTACAACTGACTGGTTTGGGCTGTTTGTGCTGTTTGTATATAAATGCATTTGTCTGCAAAAAGCTTTAATTTGTTTTCATAACATTTCCAGGGAATATAATTTGATAAAAAGAGTACACATTTTTGTTTAAAACTTATTATTTTTAGTTGTTTAGGTATACAAATGAAAATAAATAATGCTTTCTGTATTAAAATTCAAGCTTCAGATGCTGCTTTACATTTATGGAGGCTGGCAACTTGGTACGTAAAAATCTACTGCCAATCATTAGCAGACTGGAGTTCCGCTGTGGCAACCCCTAACCGGGAAAAGCCGAAAGATACAACAACATTGCTGATACAACTATTCATAAAATGCCACTATAGTAGTCTCCATAAATGTAAAGCAGCATCTGAAGCTTGAATTTTAATACAGAAAGCATTGCTTATTGTCATTTGTATACCTAAACAACTAAAAATAATAAGTTTTAAACAAAAATATGCACTCTTTTTATCAAATTCACTTGACTTGAGATTTAAAGTCTACAACTCATGGGGAGAACAGACAAAAATGGTGTGAGAATTGTGATGAGAGAAATTCTTTTGAAGACAGTTATGAGTGTCATTAGAATAAGTGACAGACTCATAGCAATCACAATCCATTGTAAAGATTGAGCAGTATTTATAATCTCAGTCTATTCTCCACAGCACGGTTAGGATTGCAAGGAAAAGAGTACACTCAGACAACAGATAGAAGTTCTTCTAGACACAGTGGGACAAAAATGGGTTGGTATTGATAATGGACCTGAATATTCATATTGTGAGAGACAGAATCACACATGAGAACTGCCTTGGTCCACATGAGTGGGGCAACAAGAATAAAAAGGGAGTGTTTGTTCTATACTTCTGCCTAGCAAATTTTTATTTATTTATTTATTTATTTAAATTTGTTGACCGGGAGTGTCCGACTGGACGTGAGTCAATTTTCAGCGGAGGCCCGGGGAGAAAAGCTCCACAGTAAAATAAACAGACAGTAGTTACATTGGATTACATAGTGATTAACAATTTAACACAGAAATTACTTACAACATATTTACAGATGAAGAACATAGTACATCAGTAGACAACTAGAATCTTTATCTGTGAAGTACATAACAGGTATTAACAAATGTAACAATGAGAAGCTCCTGCTGTATAATAAGTACTAGGCTTATGAGCATCTGAGCTTGCTATCATCAAGGTAGTTAGTGGAGGTGAAAGAAAGGTAGTAGTTGGATGGGGTGGATGGTATTAGAGTGGGAGTTGCAAGGGCATAGCCAGCATGTTTTTAGGTGCGCTTTTAATAAAGTTTTGAAGTTAGTGCATGGTGGTACGGAGGTAATTGTGGGTGGGAGTGAGTTCCATAATTTGGCTATGGCACAAGAGAATAGTGCTTCACCAGCAGAGTTATTGGCTTTAGTGATCTGCAAGTGATTTTTGTTGCTGGATCTTAGTGGTCTGGTGGTGTGATAGGGTTGGAGTAGATTCTGGAGGGATGGGACATTTAGTGGATGGTTTACTAGTTTGTGGGTGAGTGAGAGTTGATACCACTGAAGGAGTTGAGGGAGTTCAAGCCAGCCCAGTTCAACAAGTGAGAGACAGTGGTGACTATGGTAGGATGCCCCTATGGCGAATTTTGCGATTTTGTTGTAGCAGGTCTCTAGCTTGTTTAGATCACATTGCCTTAGGTTGGTATATACTGGAGAGGCATAAAGTAGGGTGGAGATAAGGTGGGAATTTTCTATTGAAATCTTTGCTGCTTTGGTGAGAAATTGTTTATTTCTGTATAATGCTCCTAGTTTTTTGTGGACTTTTTTTATGGTCATGGATATGTGAATGTCAAATTTTAGTTTATTGTCTATTTCCACTCCTAGCAATTTGGTGTGTTCAGTTGGGTATATAGTGGTGTTGTCTTTTGCTGTGATGTTAAATTGAGAGTTGTTTTGAGTATGTTTGGTGGGTTGGAAGATGATTAGTTTAGTTTTGTTTGGGTTGAGTATTAATTGGGCGTTGAATAACCATGTTTCAACAGAGGAAAAGGCTTCCTGTGTGACTTTTTGCAGTTTGGGTAGGGACTGGGCTGAGCAGATGATGGTAGAGTCATCTGCGTATTGGATGAGTGTGCCATGTTTGGTGGCAGAGGCTAGATTATTGGTGTAAACAGAGAAAAGTAGGGGTCCAAGGATGGATCCTTGGGGAACCCCTATGGAGACAGGTAGTTGGGGAGATATGTCATTCTGCCATACAACGGATTGTTGGTGGTCAGACAGGTAACTCTGAAACCAGTTGGTGACTGATTGTGAGAAGGATAGGTTATTGAGGACAGAGATAAGTTGTTTGTGTGGGACCATGTCAAATGCTTTAGATAGGTCTAAGAAAGTAGCAGAGGAGAGATAGCCATTGTTTTTATGCTGAAGGATAGTGTTTGTAAAGGAGAGTAAGACAGTGGTGGTGCTATGGTTTGGTCGGAAACCATGCTGGGTACTGGAAAGGAGGTTGTTAGTAAGGAGGTAGTGTGAGACCTGAGAGTGTATGCATCTCTCTAGTATTTTGGAGAGTGGAGAGAGAATAGCTATGAGGCAGTAATTGGTTAGTTCTGCAGAGGGTCCGCCTTTGTGGAGGGGAATTATATGTGAGACTTTCCACAATGTGGGAACGTAAATTTCTGCCAGAGATTGGTTAATCAAGATGGATACTGGGTAGGCCAGAGCATCAGCTGCGATTTGTAGGTATTGACTTGGGAGGTTGTCTGCTGCTAATTTGGTGGGTTTAAGTTTAGTTAAGAGTTTTTTTATGTTGGAGGTAGGTATAGGAGAAAAAGAGAAGGCAGTGGGGAGATTACTAGTTGAAGGTGTGGGTTGGAGGGGAGGGGGGTTGTGTTGTTTAGCTAGTGATAGTATGGTTTGGGTGAAGTGTGTGTTGAATGAGGTAGCAATATTATCTGAGGAGTGAGGGATGTTAGGAGGAGGGTACTGACTTTACCTGGGTGGAGGATGGAGTTTATGGAGGACCAGAATTGTTTGGGGCTGTGTTGTGAGGAGTCTAGGGCAGACTGGTAGTATTGGAATTTGTCCCATTTTATTAGCTTTTTGACTCTATTGCATAGTTCTAGGAATTTCTGTCTAGCTGCAGGGGTTTTGGTTTTGCACCAGTGCTCCCAGGCTTTATCCCTGTTTTTCATTTCTGACTTAGTGGTTTTCTGTAGCCATGGGGAGGGTTGTGCTTTAGTTCTGGAAAATCTTATGGGGGCATGGTAATTAAGGATGTTCAGGAAGGTAGTATTAAAAGATTCAACTGCGTCATCTAGACTGAGGTACTTTAGAGCATGCCAGTTACATTCTTTGAGGGATGAGATGAATGTGAGTGGGTTAAAGTTTAGTTTTTTACGTATTTGACGATAGATGATAGGTTTAGCTTGGTACAGGTATTTTTTGAGTAGGAATGTTTTGGAGTGATCACTGAGGCTATCTGATAAGCAGCCTGTTATATATGACTGGGGGATCTTACTGACTAGTATCCAATCCAGGGTAGAGTGCTTGCTGGAGTTTTTATTTATCCTTGTTGGTGACTGGACTAGTTGGGTGAAGCCATGAAGGTGTACATGATGGGTTGGATTGTTGCCAGAACAGGATTGCCAGTCAATATTGAAATCACCTAAGATGATAGTTTCTTGGGGGAGATGGTGGGTAGACCAGCTGAGGAGGTTTTCTAGTGGAGGGATGTTTTGGCCAGGTGGGAAGTAGCATCCAATTATGTTGATGGTTTTGTTTCGGTTAATTTTGAGGTTGGTATATATTATTTCTTCATTGCCTATTTGTGGTGCTGATGATTTTAAGATCTGGATGTTTAGATGTTGTTTAAATATTATAGCTACACCACCTCCTTTTTTGTTTAGCCGGTCTACTCTTAGTATGATGTAACCTGTAGGGAGTATTTGCTCACTGGTAATGTGAGGTTTTAGCCAGGTTTCTGTCAGGACGACTATATCTGGGGAGTATAAGTCTATGGTGGCATGGAGTTCATGGACTTTGTTGGATATACTTCTAATATTTAGGCTTAGTAGAAGGAAGTCACTTGGCTTTCTATTGACTGTAATATGGGAGAAGTTGTGAATTCTAGTCTGATTATGAGGACTGGGGTTGGAGATGGTAGGGCCAGGGTTGGGGTGGATGTCTCCACTTAGGGCTAGTTTTGATATGCATGAGATTATTAGTTTTCTCAGTTTTTGAATGTGTTTGTTTATAAGGGAAATTTTATGATTATTCTCTGTGGGTAATAGGTATGGTGGGAGGGTTACTATATTAAGTTGTAGGGATGCTTTACGTTTTGCTTGATAAAGGTCAACATATGGCTCACCAAGAGAAACAGACACAAGATCACATATAAGAGTGGCCAACATTCAACTCAAGGTAACATTCTTCTAGTAAGGAAAGGACAGTGGGGTAGAAATCACAAATTGCAAAGTTATCTCCACTGAAACTGTTAGCCCCAAACATAAAACACTGATGGCTCCAATCAGCTGCCAGCAGCAGACAGAAAAGGCTGTAAGGACACAAGAAGAAGACAAAATTGATAAAGCCAAAGAAAATGGCAGTGTCTCAGAACAGCATGTGAGCATGTGTAAGAACTATTTTTTATTTTTATTTATTTGTATTTTCCATTTGTTTACTGGGAAAGTCCGACTGGACACATGTCCTTTTTCAGTGGAGGCCCGGGGAGAAAAGCTCCACATTGAACATACAGAAATAGCAAAAATATAGAGTATACAAAACGTATGCATTGAACATACAGAAATAGTGTAATACACAGTATGGAAAAGCGATAAAATATTAATTTAGACTAACGTAGTTATTACACATTAAAAGGCAATTGAATAAGCAATCACAATAAATTTGCAGGTTAGTGTCCAAAAAACATTACAATGCAATAGATACAAACATGTCATAGCTCAAGTGAATACTAATAATTACAAATATTATCAAATTGATCACATAGAGTAGTCAGAGGTATTATTTCTCCACATCAGAGTTAGTACTGAGAGAATGAGTATTTACAGAGTGACAGGAAAAGTAGGAATAGGAAGTCAGAAGTGGTGAAGTTAGATAAATTGTAGGATTCCCAGATGAAATACAAGATAGTAGACAGAGAGAGTAATGTTAGTCAGGGGTGAAGCAAGGACACAGCCATTTGTTTAGGAGATGGGCGTTTAGATTATTCTTAAATTGGAATAGGGATGCAATGGTAGTTATGTTATCTGGAAGTATATTCCAGATTTTTCCTATATAATTTGAGAATTTGAGAACAGAGAGCTTGATTTTTGGATCCATTGATTTTTCTGAGATGTTTGTTAGAGGAGCGTAAGCTTCTGTTAGTGGTATAGGGTTGAAGTAATGATTGTAATGCTGGTGTTTTCTCTGCTTCATAGAGAATTTTATGGGCCATGGTTAATTGGATATAGTGAAGGAGTTGGGGGAGCTTTAACCAGCTAAGTTGCTTGAGTGCAAAGCAATGGTGGGTTCTGGATGATAAATTTGTAGCATATCTGGTTATTTTGTTACAACAGGACTCCAGGTTTTGTACCTCAGATTTTTGTAAGTTAGTGAACACAGGAGCTGCGTGAAGTAGTGTGGTGATTAGATGTGTTTGGGCAATGGGAATCCTAGTATTTGTGGTAAAATAGTGTTTATTCCTATATAAGGTTCCAAGTTTTCAATGTACTTTTTCATAGTTTGGGAAATGTGAATGTCAAATTTAAGTTTACAGTCAATTTCATCTCCTAGTAGTTTGATGTCTGGAGATGGTGAGATGATGGTGTTATTTAGGGAAAAAATGTTAAATGTGTTAATGGAAGACACAAATTTAGTAGGTTGGAAGATCATAAGTTTGTTTTTTTAGGGTTTAATATTAAATGAGAATTTGTGAATCGAAGGCACATATCACTGTTGAGTCATCTGTATATTGAATGAGTGACACTTGGAATTGACAAATGGAGGTTGTTTGTAAATAGTGAGAATAGAAGTGGGCCTAAGATGGAGCCTTGACGGACACCTAAGGTTACTGGAAAGAGGAGTGATAGCATCTGTTGCTAAGAAACTGCTTGTTGATGTCCAGTAAGGTAATCCTGGAACGAAGCAAGAGTAGAGTTACAAAAAGAACAGAGAGGACATTTAGAAGTTTAGAATGCAAAACTATATCAAAGGCTTTTGATAGGTCAAGGAATATAACCAGTTTTCTTTCTTAGTCTAGTTCATCTTTTCTCTCTCTCTCTCTCTCTCTCTCTCTCTCTCTTCTACCTGTACCTTTTAGATTTGTACATTGGAGCAATACAACAAATATTTGGCTGAGCAAGGAATGGAAATAAGGTACATAAAGTTGATAGTGGAATGTAGAAATCCAAAAGGTACAGGTAGAAGAGAGAGAGAGAGTGAGATAGAGAAAGAAAAAAGATGAACTAGACTAAGAAAAAAAAATGGTTAACTAACAAAGTGACTCACAGAACAGCTGCAACAACAAAGAACAAAGCATAAGAGGAACTGCACCAGCTTCTGGAAAGAGACTCAGCAGATGTCACAAAGTAACTCCATCAAGTACCAAAACAAGACATAAAGATAAAGAAAATAGTCATCATACATCATTAATATGGGTTGCAAGTGACAATCTGTTAACCAGTCTACAGGGCATCAAAGGGTAGATGGAAGGATTACATACAGCACCTTCTGAATGAAGAAATCTCAATGCAGCTGTACTGCCACATGCAAAGACTGCAAAGGAGGAAGAAGATTCCACACTAGAAGGAGTAAACTCAGTGTGAAAAACTGAAAGGCTGCCAGCCCAACTAGATATAATTTTGTAGATAATTCTATGTCATTGTAAATATTAATATAATCCACAGGCTGTTTTACAAATGTAAGAAATTTAAATGTAAGAAAAACAGTGTTATATGTTTTAAACTTCAAAAGTGTAACCACAGTGCATTCTGCTGGAAGAAAGCTGATAAAGTAAAGCATTTTATGACTGTTTGATTTCAGGGCTCGGAGATGGGATGTCTGGATGAAGGAATTCTTTATATTGTCTTAGGACAATAGTTAATTGCTAGATTTTACATGTATAATGTCTTTTAATGCTGTGGCTTCCTGACCAGGTGCAAGCTTACTACAAAATGTATATTTAGAGTTTCTGGTAGCTTGGGAGCCAGAGAAGTGTCAAGAATGATGTACTCTAAAATGAGCCAGCAGTAATGTATTATCAATTTAAAAGATCTCAGAGAGAGAGAGAGCATTTTGCATTTGTCTTCAGAACTGACAACATCACCAGTACTTGCTTGCTCTGTGTGTAAGTAGGATCTTAGACTTTAGTATTTCTCTTAGAAATAGATAGAAAATAGTAAGATTAGACTAGCTGTTTTCTATATTTATGTCAGACTATCCTACAGTATTGTTTTAAAGTTCCTGTGTCTGAACTCTTGACTGGCACTGTGTTGAATCAAGAAGATTTGTCTTGTGTTTTTATTATTTATTATTAAATATTTTTAAACCTTTCAACTGTGGCTGTTTTGTGTATAGATAATTTAAGCTCTAGAGTAATTGCATGTATTTAGTGATACTGTACTAAGCCTGCCCAATAGCATTAAAAGTTCTGGTCACACTTGCTAATTGGATAACAGTATTGTTACACAGCAAAATTGGTCACCCTTTGGGAAGGGCCTTATAGTAGCTGATAAGCAGGGATTCTGGTGGCAGTGGATTACTACCTTATAGCCCGGGCAGAAGTGGCATACCTAGTGAACCTGTGCCAGCTTTCCCCAAGAGTGTCTGTGTGTTTGTATATAAATCATATCTCAAAGTGTATGTGTGTGCCAGCTATGTGGGCAGGGACATGAAGCACTGGTTGGACAAAGGGACTGCTCGGAGGACTTGGCTTGGAACCCTGGCTAAGGACTTCACTCTATAGCTGTGCCAGTGGGAGTGTTATTGAGAATCTGGAAAGAGAGGGAGAAACCAGCCCCAGACTGACTGTGATCTCTGTGTGCTCTTAAGGGAAATTGTTCTTTACTGTGTGTGTCCTTCCCAATGTGCATGCCCCTCACTGGTGCTAGTGGTGAGGAGTGAGGCTCCTTGATTACTGGGCCAGTGCATGGGTGTCAAAATCGGCACTAAGAGAAATTAAATCAGGGAAAACAGCCAGTTCAGATAAAAATCACAACAGATATGATTAAGATGTTAGGGTGAATTAGGGAAGAAATCACTCCTAGAGGTACTCATCATGGGTTTTGTGTCAATAACCCACCACACAGGTGGTTGAGTCTACGGATGCCCAAAACAGTTCCATGAAAGTTGGAATACTGAATACTGGCATACCCAAAACAAATACTGAATGCTGAAACTGTCTACTGCTCTGGACCCAGGAACAAGCATTACCATGGGTCCAGAAGGGGGGCAAGTTTGGGGAGTCAGTAACGTCAGTTTTTACCATTCTGATGTTTGGGATGTAGGAATCACTCGGGTGCACTAGACCACTTGTGTAGTGGGTTATTGATAGGAAACAATCATCATGGTATTGATAGAAAATTGCATCCCAGATGACTGGAAAATGTGCATATTGATGCCAGTGCACAAAAAACAAAGAGGGCATTTTCAACTATTGGCACCACATATGTATCAAACTTCTGTCAGACTGCATGAAAATGCTGGAGATAATGTTTGATAAATGAATATACAGAACTATAGAAGGTAATATGGAAGATGTGCAGTTTGGATTTGGATCAGGATGCAGCACAAATGTCATGATGTTTGTAGTGAGACATGTAGTGAAGAAGAAACTAGGGATGAGGAAAGAGACCAACTGGGACATTCCTAGACTTGAAAGCATATAACAAGGTCCCCGGAAAATTGATATGGGCAGTCCTGCAATGGATTAACATCCTGGAAGCACTGGCAGAATTAGTCCAAGCTATGTTGAAGGACCCAGTGACATAAGTATGAACAGTGTTTGGACTCACAGATGAATTTCCAGTGTGTGTGGGTTTGCACCAGGGTTCAGCACTGAACCTCATGCTGTAAATGTCAGTGATGGACTCCATTAGCAAACAGGTCAGAGGGGACAAATGATGTCACACTGGAAACAGACTCTGAACAGAACTTCAGCAGTTGATGCAGTACTGAAATGCAAAAGTGAAGGTATATTGCATGAAACAAAATACAGAGAAGCTGGTCATCATGTTAGCAGATGAGGGAAACAGAAGCATAAAATTATGACTGAAGGAGAATACTAGAAAAGGTTAACAGCTTTAAGTATCTGGGAAAAGTGGTTGAGAAGAAGACAAGTCTGAATGAAGAAGTCAAGGCTTTAATCAAATGGGCTGCAGTCAACTGACACTGAGCATTAGTGATAATGTGTGACAAATGCCAAAGAAGCTGAAAAGTAATCAAAATAGGGGTGTCACCAGGGCTTCTGTATGACACTGAAACCCAGGCAGTGAAAGCAGAGTATGTGAGGAAGCCTGAAGTGATGGGGTTGAAGTGTCTGAGATGAGTAGTAGGCTGTATACTGGGAGACAGATGAGGAAATGAAAACATTATAGGAGAACCTAACATAGCCCCAGTTGTAGAGAAGATCAAGGTGATGAGATTTTGGTGATTTGATATATGAAACAATATGCTGGCTATGCACTGGAGCCGTGGCTGATGACACCCATCAGAAACGCACACACACCTGAACAGGAATGCCATAATGAGGCACATGCACAAACATGTAATGTAATAGAACGTGTGTTTGGGCTGCTCAAGTCATGGTTCCGGTGCCTGGACACATCTGGTGGAGCCTTGCAGTACTCACCCAACTACATGTACCCAAATTGTCATGGTATGTGCTATGCTACATAATATGATCCTGCGAAAACAGCTGCAGCAGGACCATAGGTTCATAGCTTCGTACTAAGTTAACTGCCCTGGCGAGCCATTTTAAGCCAAGCCAATTATCCCTTGTGAGACTCAAACTCTGCACTTTGTGTTTGTAAGGCAAACATCTTAACCATTAGGCCACCCTCCCAACCCACAGGCCCATAGGCCTGGGCCAAACAGCCCCCCACATTGCCAAGGCCATCACAGGTAGAGCGTGACTCGGAGGAGGAACAACCTGAGCCTGCCTCAGTAGGCAGAAGGAGGCATGCCCAGTATGCTTTGGCCTTGGCAAAGAGGCAATGCATTGCACATACACTGGCTCAGTAGGAACTCTGGAAATGATACCTCTCTCCGACTCGCACATATAGTAAAAGGGATGCCTAAGTTGACACTACCTGCTTTCAGACATGTACAGGGAGTGTAGTATGTGCATCCAACATAGGCAGCCCTGCAGCACCACCTAAGGCATGATTGCCATGTGTTAAGCAATATAAAGCATTGCTAAACAGCATTTACCACCATGCAGTATATGCAAACAAAATCGCACACACCAACTAGCACAACTGTGGTCAATGTTCAGTAATATTGGGCAACGTCCAGCAATGTTGGTGAATATTGAGCAATGTCGGACAAGCCTGGTCTAAGTAGGGTATAGCTGAACAAAAGCCAACATGCTCATATTTACTTAACGGGCCTTTAAGCAGTCTAGTCTGCTCAGTATGAAAATATAAAGCAGTGATGGGCCTCCCACCCAGGATACTGTGCACTATAGCCAAAGTACTGGACCACTAAACCATGACAGTATTGCAGTGGTTAGCCTGTATGAAGGAATGTTGATAAGTCTATGCAAAGTATTTCATGGAAACCCTGCAGGCACAGCATACTCCTTGTTGAGTTATGACACAAAGGTGAGTCCTGCAGTGTGAACAGAACCTGACTTCCAACACACACAGTATAAATGTTAATATCGGTCATGTTCGCACACATAACACATAACCTAACATAGCCCCAGTTGTAGAGAAGATCGAGGTGATGAGATTTTGGTGATTTGGTTATGTGTGAAGGAAATAGAAATGATTTCTTAAAGGAGATTTGGGAAAACATGGAAGAAGGTAGGATGAAATGAGAATATCCAGCCAAAAGACAAAATATTTGCTGCTGATGATGTACTGTTTTAGGCCTGAAGTCACATCAGTATATAGTTTGTGTTAACCAATTTTATATCAGACTTCACATTTTTTTACTCTCTAGAAAACTTGCAATCTAGCCTAGATTTGACCCTAAGTGTTTCCGTACTACTTCAAGAGATCCTTATGAAATTTTCTGATCAGGATCCATGGACAGACTACTTTTTGCTTGGCGTGATAGTATTTAGATAAAGCAGTGTAATTTAAAATATGTGCATACCTGCTGGAACAAGTAAAATATGTGTATTTTGCTGTAGCATCAAAAATAGTAAAAAAAATAACTGATTCTCCAAGGAAGGGTTATTACTTCTGGTACTTATTTCATATGAAAACATTGATTGTATCATTTAGATATGTACTAAATTTGTCAGCCTGATACAAATCAAAAGTGTATATGTTTATTTGGAACTGAATGTCAACAAAAGCATGCAAATACCTATATGAAACTACTGATGATACCTATCACTACAGAATCACATGTAAGCAACAATATGAAACATTTGTTTTAACAGAATGTAATAGTAAAAGTAAAACTGCCAAAACAGATGTATTCAAGTAGATTACATTGCTTCTAGGCAAATAGACCAGAAAGGATATTGGGCCAGATTCACAAAGGCTTGCACGGAGTCTTAGAGTAGAGTAAGACTCCATGCAGCCATCATGTCCAACGAGCGATCCAGGAACAGCCTGTAGGGGCGTGTAAGAGAGCTCCTAAAATGGCTCTTACACGGACAGGGCTGGGATATGCAAATTACCTGAATTGCAGGTGAAAGGCATGCAAATGAGGTAGATTTGCGATTCAGGAAACCTGAACCTGTCCGAGTAAGAGCAGTGTTATTTGCAGAAATGTACTCAGTTGACAACTGAGTACCATTCTGCAAATAGCAAAACGGAGCCGTGACAGCTCCACATAAAGGTTGCATCCAATGCAGGAAGCATGCCAATGGCCAAATATACCGCCATTGGAAATGTTTCCTGATACAATATGAAAATAAAAATCTTTTTTTTTTTCGCCGATTTCTGATGTTTAAGCGTAGCACAGCACCGTGCAAACGGCCTGCGCTATAAAACCCAGAATACTAAAAATTAAAACCCACAAATGTGGATTTTATTGAACTTGTTAATGTACAATGCAAGGGAATGGCAGGCTGAAGATAACATGGCCACAGAGTAGAGGTTGCTAAGGGGGGGAAGCTCAGTCTAAGAGATGTAACCAAGCATCAGTAGGCAATCCTATGCAAATGAGTGTTAGGATAGTGAATCACAAGTTTACATAGCAAATGAGCACAGTCAGTGGAGTGTAGGAGTAGGATATGGGGAGCAACAGAGTAGAAGATAGGTGACATCACGAGGGGGGCATGTATGAAAGAAGTGAAGCTCATTGGAGCAGACTGGCATGTGTCAGCTGTCATTTAGACATCATGGAAAGAGGTGTGTCAACAGGTAGGCTGGGGAAAGCCAAGAAATGGAAGGTGCATGCCGTGGATAACACCAAAGTTTCTTGCTGAACGGGTATGCATGCGTCTGCATGCGTGTAAACCCGAGTAAAACAGAGTGCATGTGTGTAAGCGTGAGTGCGCATGTGTAAGCCGGAGTAAGCATGTATAAGGCTGTTTAAAGAGTTGTAAGCGCGTTTGCGCTGGTGTGCACACATGTTAACCCGAATAAGCAAGTTTTAGTCCATGTAAGCATGTGTGCACGCATGTTAGCTGCTGTGTGCGTGTTTGTGCTTGTGTGCACGGCACTCCCCCCCTGAGGAAACAGAAAGGAAAAAGGAAGCACAACAAATAGTAGGAAGCTACCAGGGAGTACTAGCCGAGCTAGCAGGTGAAAACAATCAGAATCAGACAATTACACAGGCAGTACACTAGCCCAGCCCAGCCTAGCACTTAAACGTCTGCAAACAACAGTCCAGTATGTTTTTCACAACAGACACTGCAGTAAGCTAATAGAAGTGAAAACTGAAAAAGCTTTACTGAGATAAAGAAATGTTAGGGGCTGCCATTGCTGTTATAAGGTGACATATGCAACATGCTGAGGGTGGTGACAATGGAAATGCTGCTGGACAACCCACAGTGAGGAGACGGAGAAGAGTGTACAGGTCCAGGGTAACCTACCAGGGGCTACATGAGCTGGAGATAGTGGAGCGCTATAGAGTGGACAGAGAACTCCTGCAGCAAACTGTTGAGCTGTGCAGGCCACGCCTCACACACAGAAACAACAGAGGGGAACCCATCCTAGTGGAAACGAAGGTATGTGTTGGCCTAAAAATATTAGCAACAGGTACCTTCCAGAGACCAACTGGTGATATGATGGGGATATCACAGGCATCAGCATCCATGGTACTACACCAGTTCCTGGATGCCATGTCAGCACATGTCGGTAATCATGTATATTTCCCCAATTCCCATGAGGTATTGACCAGCAATATGCGTCTCTTCCAGCAAATAGCGGAATACCCTGAGGTAGTGGGTGCAATAGACTGCACGCACATACACATCAAAGCACCAGCCGGTGAGCGGGGTAGGGTCTACTTCAACCACAAGGGCTTCCCCTCCATCAACTGCCAGGTCATGTGTGATACTGAATGTGTGTGCAGGCTGCCCTGGAAGCTACCATGATTCCCATATCTGGCATCTGACACAGCTGTACCAGACATTTAACAATGGGGACATCCCACATGGTCACCTTGTGGGGGATGCTGGCTATGCACTGGAGCCGTGGCTGATGACACCCATCAGAAACGCACACACACCTGAACAGGAATGCCATAATGAGGCACATGCACAAACATGTAATGTAATAGAACATGTGTTTGGGCTGCTCAAGTCATGGCTCCGATGCCTGGACACATCTGGTGGAGCCTTGCAGTACTCACCCAACTACATGTATCCAAATTGTCATGGTATGTGCTATGCTACATAATATGATCCTGCGAAAACAGCTGCAGCAGGACCATAGGTTCATAGCTTCGTACTAAGTTAACTGCCCTGGCAAGCCATTTTAAGCCAAGCCAATTATCCCTTGTGAGACTCAAACCCTGCACTTTGTGTTTGTAAGGCAAACACCTTAACCATTAGGCCACCCTCCCAACCCACAGGCCCATAGGCCTGGGCCAAACAGCCCCCCACCATTGCCAAGGCCATCTCAGGCAGAGAGTGACTCAGAGGAAGAACAACCTGAGCCTGCCCAGTAGGCAGAAGGAGGCATGCCCAGTATGCTTTGGCCTTGGCAAAGAGGCAATGCATTGCACATACACTGGCTCAGTAAGAACTCTGGAAATTATACCTCTCTCTGACTCGCACATATAGTAAAAGGGATGCCTAAGTTGAAACTACCTGCTTTCAGACATGTACAGGTAGTGTAGTATGTGCATCCGACATAGGCAGCCCTGCAGCACCAGCTAAGGCATGATTGCCATGTGTTAAGCTATATAAAGCAGTGCTGAACAGCATTTACCACCATGCAGTATATGCAAATAAAATCGCACACACCAACTAGCACAACTGTGGTCAATGTTCAGTAATATTGGGCAACGTCCAGCAATGTTGGTGAATATTGAGCAATGTCGGACAAGCCTGGTCTAAGTAGGGCATAGCTGAACAAAAGCCAACATGCTCATACTTACTTAACGGGCCCTTAAGCAGTCTGGTCTGCTCAGTATGGAAATATAAAGCAGTGATGGGCCTCCCACCCAGGATACTGTGCACTATAGCCAAAGTACTGGACCACTAAACCATGACAGTATTGCAGTGGTCAGCCTGTATGAAGGAATGTTGATAAGTCTATGCAAAGTATTTCATGGAAACCCTACAGGCACAGCATACTCCTTGTTGAGTTATGATACAAAGGTGAGTCCTGCAGTTTGAACAGAACCTGACTTCCAACACACACAGTATAAATGTTAATATCGGTCATGTTCGCACACATCAACCAATGTAGTGGACCTCAGAGAGCAACATACTTAAAGCTCACATGGGCATGCTCACACACTTGAATAAATGAGACAAATTTCAGGCAACAAAACACGGAATGGCAAAACTGGGCATGCTCACACACTTAGGCCATGTCTGAGTACAGCAGTGGGCCATGCATATCTGGCAGTTGCACGTGTTAACCCAGGAACCTGTCACTATACAGCAATCCGCCCTGTGCACATAGTCATATGACAACAGACACATCTATAATATATTGGAACCCTGTCATAATCAAATATGTTCTGCAGATACCAAAGTTGTTCATAGAAACTGGTAAAGCAAAGATGATAAAGACCCGCAAACAGTATCAGCAATAAACATTGTGTATCTTGAACATTAGCATAGGTTCAGAGGTCGATACTAGGCTATCTGCCCTAGGGCATGTACAAGCCTAGCCAGAGTGTGTTTGGCATTCGCAACCCTGTCAGATTACTACACTGTGTGTGTGAATAGTAGGTCACACAAGATAGCCCATGTACATTTAGGCTAGTGTGCCTCTGTCTAGCAGGGACACAGAAGATATCCCAGGGGTAAACATACGATCACCCATACAGTCATCAAGATGTCTCCAGTAGGTGGTCAGTGGGTGGCTCTGCCTATGTGAAACTGGGATTACATTCTAGAGTGAGTGGAGCCTCTGGGATAAGAATCTGTCCCTCCACAATGTCCTATTAACATCTGTGCTGAGGTATACATTCCTAGAGTGTGTATCTCCAAGGGAGTCGGATATCCTGAGGTGGAGCATGTCCAGTAATTCTGGGTTGGGTATATCTGTAAACAACAGGCACACATCATATCCGAGTATGTGGTAAGTGACTGAGCAGAGCTGGAGTTACTGCATCTGAACTGTACAGGGCATCTGTGTGAGTCCCTAGATCTGCTTGGTGAGGAACTTCTGTGGCCAGTACAGTTGCTGCAGGTGTCAGGTAAGGTACATCCCAAATGTGGCATTGTAACTAAGCATGGATGTGATGAGTATAGGGGCACAAACCTCACTCGATCTAGATGTGAAACCATATGGGATAAGGTGGCCCACATAGAAGGTGTGTCCAACCACTTTGACAACGTGAATGTCAAAGGTGACAGTATGAACAAGTCATGTCCCCAAACCCCTAACAACTCCTACCATATGTAATGGAGTACTGCCTATGTGGTAATGTGTGGGCATGTTGTTATTCCCAAAGGGGATGACTATGCAACTAATGGCATTTAGCTGTAGGCCATGGCTCAGGCACCAGTCATCCATCTCTGTGAGACCTTGTTTGAGTATGCATGTGGCAGCTGGAGAGTTGATTATGGTACCCAGTTTGCAGTCGAGTGCAAACATGTTCAGCCATATTCCTCCTGTGGTAGCCTGTATGTCAGACAAATATATACTGAACAAGATAGGTCCCAGGACTGAGCCGTGTGGGATGCCATGTGCAACTGGTGTATAGTCAGACACGGCACCTGCAATTCTGACCATGTGGGTGCTATCCCTGATCCAGGTATCAATCCACCGTGTGAGATATGTGTCCATATCGACACTGGTGAGCCTATGCATAATGGCCCAGTGGGTTATTGTGTTGAAGGGTTTTGCAGGGTTCAGGTAGGCTGTGTGGACAGCCGTCCCTATGTCGATGCACCTGTTAGCCATTTAAAGAATACAAACAGGTTCAAGAGGCAAGATCTGACCACAATAATGCTGAAATGTGTAGGACACAGTGTCTATAGGCTCCCAATGTCTATGTGTATGAGTCTCATGACAATACGCTCCATAGCTTTGCAGAACAGGCTACTTAGGCTTATAGGGCAATATTGTCTGTGGTCCATTGTGGCACCAACTGTGTGGAGCTGGATCACTGTCCCTGTACACCATTCCTTGGGTACATATCCTGTGGTAACTCCGATATTGAACAGTGATGTAATGTGAGGGTTGCACCGGTCATGATGCTCATGTAAAATGCAGGCTGGGACACCGTCTGGTCACATTGATACTGTGATGTATGCTTTAGGGAGGGCAGCACTCACCTGTTACTGTGTGATATCAGGGAGGTTATACTATGTTGGGATGGATAGTTGCTCCTTAGGGGGGGATGGGTGGGAGACATCTGCACTGAACCTGTTTGCTAGGATGTTGGCAATGCCAGTGGGTTCAGGGTAGGTTTAGTCAGCATGCAGTAACTCACAGCATATCAGTGAGTGTCCATCCAGGTTCCTGACATAACTGAAGAAGGCTGTGTGATAGTCCTACATGTCTGTTGCAATTGTCTGATAGAAGTGACCCTTAGAAATGTTCATGAGTGATCATAGCTGTCTGCTAGTACAGATCACAGATGCCTTCCCAGTCTGGGATTGTGCTCTATCATGTAGTAGCTTCCTTCTGATGTTGTACAGCTTATTAATGGCTGGGGTCTACCAAACAGGTCCCCTGCCATTGGAGTAGTGAGTCCTGTTGTTATTTGGGATAGCACAATCCATGCAGTCCACTAGGTGTCCATAAAATGTGTATGTAAAGGATGCAGCAGTGTGAGCCATATTTTCCACTGTCTCAGGGTCTCTGAAGAATACCACCTTGCTTCGGTGACATGAGACGTTGGCTCATGAGAAGTTCACTAAGATTACCCAGGATGGGTGTGTGGAGGGTATATGTATGTCCAGTGAGATACATGTATGTTCTGACCTTATCAATGAGGGGTATATCGCTGGTGTGGAACACAGAGTCCCCATGTTGGTGATAATCAGGTCCGATATGTATTCCCCTTGTGGCTGTGCTGACTGGTTGTGCCATAGCATATGAGTCTACAAATTGTAGCGACTGTTGGGTGAGGCTGTCAGGGCTTGAGTGGTATCCCCAGTCAATATTTGTGTATATGAAGACAAACAATATAATGGTGTTTCTGGAGACCTTCATATTCTCCATAGTTCCCATGAAAGCCGAGTGCGGTTCCTGAGTTTGGGAGTGTGTTCTGTAGCAGGCAACAAACTGAAAGGCAGTCTTGCACAATGGTAGTTGTATATGTATGGTCTGTGATGCTTTATGCAGTGCTACTAACCCGGAGGTGTGTGTTTCTGTGATGTATATGGATACTCCCCCTAGTTGTGTTGTCTATTCCAAGTCTTGTTGTCAGACAGCATGGTATGAAACATAACCTGGTAGTGCTGGTGTGCATAAGCGAGCCTGAACCAGGCATCTGTCAGTGCACAGATATCTCTATCCTCCATACTGAGGAGAGTCCTCAGTGGCCGCAATATGAGGTTAACACAACTGTTGTTGAGCAGCATTACCCTTAGTTTCATTTAACCTGTAATATCTATGGAGGTGTGATTGTCTTCTGAGCCCTGCTTAAAAAAGGCACTATGGTGGTAGCAAGTGCCTTAGCCAGCATTCCAAAGTCCAAGGGTGACAGGTGCAAGCTGTCCATAGTGAAGCTACTTGGCATGTTGAGCATGTCACCATAGGCTGACAGACACTGTATCCCCTATTAATTAAACAAATTTGTTAGGCAACTGTTAAATCTGATATGTGTGTCCGTATAATGTGACATCATAATTGGTGGGTGTAAGATGCTAGACAAGGTCAGGGTCATACTGGCCTGGGCTACATGATCAGAGTGTTCCTCCATGTATCATGCCATGTGGTCCAGGGAGTAACGTCTAAGGTTATACACACCAGCATGGACAATGATGGTGCCAGTCCTGTACTTGCTTTGGAGTGACCTGACTGCCTGCATTATGCGGCAGATCCTGGCTCCCAACAGACAGCCTAAAGTGACTATTCCCTTGTTAGGGCTGGTGAGTGGTACGTCAGTGTGTCTGACAATAAGTGTCACCTATTACAAGTGTATTAGGTGTGTTGTTTAGCCCAAAGGGCAGTGACTGTGTGGCAAACTGACATTGTGAACTATGTGATATGTGGGTATTGTAGTGGGGTAGCAGGTGTGTGTGTGTCTGCTTTGGAGGTCTCTGCTGCTTAGGTAGAGTACATTTACAGCATCCGAGTATGTCTATGTGTGATAATGTGGTTTGAGTGCTGTTGCTAGAGGATATGTGAGATTGATATGTGGTGTGTGTGGTTACCTTCACCACCTGCTAGACTGTGCCAGTCATGGGTCGAGAGAGTTCAGCACCCTGTATGTCTATATAGGTGCATCTCACACATATATCTGAGTTTGTCGGGAGGAGGAGAAGGTTGTCTGTGCACATGAGGCAGATGTGACATTGTGTCAATATCACAATATCCACCAGCTGGACTGAAGAGTACACACGAAATCAACCCCTGGACATGCCAGGATATTATCATGACATACTCTGTAGCCTGATCACAAAGGATCAGTAGGGTATTAAGCATGTAAAAGAGTATAACAGGGATTAGTGCTCATGTTCATTGGTGTTTTGTAAAGAGTAGCTGAGAAGGAGTCCAGACTGAATCATGACACCTCCTTCAGCTATGTCACAAATAGCAATGTACACCCATATATGTTCTGAGTCAGGGCCAACTGTACCTGAGTGACAATGCCGACATCATGACAGACAGGCCCATATATTCATACCCATCTCCCACTGACAATAGTCCACATCATCATACCAGGAGATATCACATGTAGAATGGATGAGCAGCTACCCCCACTGCCAAAAGCATGGCAGCAAGTGGAATACATTGATTCCCATTATGTGTCATGCACAAACTACAGAGCAAACAGATCATGCATCTGAACAGTCAGCTGAGCCTCACCCCCTGCACAGGATGTGGAACCGTTGAATGTGTCACAGCTACATATGGCACTCCCCACAAGTTTTGTTGCACAACACACCATGGGAATAAAAAGTCCAGTACGCCTATGAAGTCTGATCTGCAAAGTCATGGAGTCCATCATGGTTGCAGTCATAAACAGAGCTATTGGAAGCTGACATACACACAACCCTACCAACCGTGGTATGTTCATGTGCGGATCATGGATCCCAAACATGCTAGACTGTTTTCAAGGCAGCCACCCAGGACATTCATCAATAAACACATCTACACATGTGTCACATAGACTTTGAATAGCCCTTTATCAACATCCCAGATGCATGTAGTATCCAGAAAACCAACAAGCTGTGCATAAATATGTGTTGACATATGACAGAATGTCAATGTGTCCACAGATAGATCACACAAGGTAAGGATTCTGAGGTCTTGTTCAAGCTGTTGACACCTGCTGACCCACATGGACCATTCCTGGAATGGCATAAAACAAAGTGTACACACATCACCATGTCCAGTCTGATGATGTCACCATCCTACAAATACAGCTGGAGAAGTGAAACCAGCCAGTAAAGCAAATAGCGCACCGTGTTAATGCGTCTCTCTCTAGTATCATAACATAATTAGGTAGGGGTTTGAATCCTACAAATGCTGACTGTGTGTTGGTCAATGTGGTGTGGGTTTTGCTTTTACTATGGTATGACATAGTATGATTACAACAGTAAGTGCATTGCACACATCAGGTATCTGCGTGGCAAATATATATGTGTACATGACCCCTCAATCAGTACATAGGTGTGAAGCCTGCATACTACATGAATACATTTGTTTCCATTGACAGGTTGTGCTGCTGCTTCTCAGATCGTAGGTTACATATGTATGTATGTGACAAGGCAGTCCACTGTCATGTTCTGTGGCACACATACCCATGACAGTTACTTAAGAGTAGTGTGAGTGAGGGTATAAGCCTGGGGTATATGTCAGACATGGTCATACACAACAAAGTCTGCCAAGAATGGACAGTCTTTATAGGTGTACGACTGCCTTGTGGATATGCATTCAGGCCTCTAATGCCTTATGTGATACACCTTGGGACTCCACAATACATATGGATATGTGGATACCAAGGGACACATGACATAACATGGGTCTGTATGTACACAATGGTACCCAACATACATGCTGAGGGCTACCACTTGTATGGTACTGACGGGATAGTATGTATAGTACATGAGGATGACTATGCCATAGCTGGCTTACTGCTATATAGCATGTATCAGACAACAGGTATCTGTCTGTATGATACCCTTGTGTAGGATATGCATCCCATCCAGGGAATGCATTGTAGGCCAATCCATGCATTTCCAGATTTGGATGGACACATCCCTAGTGTGTCTGCATGTACCTAAGGGGGCTATATGACAAACAAGTGTGGTCACAGTAATGGGTGGCGGTCATTACCACTGGTTAGTGTTATAGTGTAGCACCGGAAGGATCCAATTGATACTGGGTTCCCTACTACTGTGTGTAATTTGTCAGGACATCATCCAATGATTGCTTATAGTCATGCTGTTGAGGTTGTGTATACTACCAGACAGCAAATCATTGACAGATATTAACGGTATCACCCACAGCATAGTGTCAACCCATGTCATACACACGTCTACCCATGTTAGTACATAACTGTAGTAGAATGCATACTGGCCATTGAAAGATGCTATGAGATGTTAACAATGTGTACGATGGGGTATGCCACATGTCCCATGTGTCCACTATACATGTACATCCAGACAGTGCACACCCATCATGTTCACAGATGTACACTTGCTAATCTGTACTGCACACATCACACACGTACTGTCCACTCACTAACACATGCTGGCAACACATTAAACTTCAGCCACTTCAGCCAAGTGGCACATGGGTGGATAATACATACTCAGACCTAACAGTGGTGTAAACAATGCTACATTGACAATCAGAGCTGTGATGCATAATGTCTGCTCAGATATACCTACAAGGATGTAGTTACACTTCCTTGTTGACAACTTGCTATTATTGCTACACTGCTATAGTGTCACCCTGTGCATCAGCAACATGTTAGCCTGTCCCTCTGTCAATAATGCAGATGACAGGAGGCAGCAAAGGTATCATCATATGCACAGGCGTTTTGTTGTTTGCCAGAGCCTGATATTGACCCATCCAATCGACATGTGTGTGTGTGTGTGTGTGTGTGTGTGTGTGTGTGTGTGTGTGTGTGTGTGTGTGTGTGTGTGTGTGTGTGTGTGTGTGAGGGACAACAGTACAGCATGGGCCAATGTTGATGTAATGTGTGTGTGTATGTGTGAGCCCTAGTTATTTGCTTAATGTGTGTGTGTCTGCATGCACACAGCTCCACCATGTGGCTGCAATATACTGTAGTTTGTGGGACAGCCACAGACTGTACCTGCTAGGCTGTACAGATCACTGTCTCCGGCCACGGACACAGTACCTGTGCCTGGCAGGGGTGCTACGGACAGTATCGGGTACGAACCCTGACTGGGTACTGTCATCAGAGGCAGAGGTATGATGACTGGACCCATGTCCCTGCTGGGACTGGTCAGAGCCACGTGCATGTGGTCTACTGGGATGGTCAATGGACAGGCCAGCCCCAGCATTGCTGGGGCTGGTACTGCCACTACGGGAGCGGCTGTGAACTGTGGGCCGTCCGCGACCACTGCCAGCTGTTGCTGGCATGCGTCCATGTCGATGTCGCAACCGTCCCGCATGGTCCTGGCTCATGGAAGACATGTTGTGGAGGGCATCTTATGTCTCCCCTCAATGTCTATCATTGACCTCTGTGTAAGTCCAGATGGCAACGGCAAGATCACGGATGCTGTCATTGATAGCAGTGTAATGTGCACTCTGCGCCCTAAATCCCTGCCTGGTGTACCATTCCATACGTGCCTGAGCCTGCATTACAGCCCGGAACATACTGGTCATCGTAAGACCTGTGAGGGCATGCCTGCCAGGGGCAATACAACCAGTGGTGCTCCCCCAGAGAAAACATGGACCTCTGCCTATGTGGTACCGTTCTGGGTCTACGGCTATGGCTGCTGTGAGGGGATGCAAGTGACATGGGTACCATACTCTTCTGGTCAATGCCAACTGTATGCTGTCCCTCGCCTATGGCCATTGGTGGTGAGGGATGTATTGACATTATGAGTGTGCGCATAGATGGGGTTGAACGCTGTGTACTATCGATTGGTGGACCAACGACAGACCCTGTCAAATCTTCCTGTGCCAAACTACATGTGTCATCATCACCACTATTCGTGGCAGTGGCTTCAGGTCGCCTGCTGCTTTCACCAATCCCTAACTCAGCACCTGTGAGAGGAAGACAGGAAACACACTTTATGGTCGGCACATGCACACATGGACACATGGACACATGAACACATGCACACATGCACACATGAACACATGCACACTCCTCACTACAGCAGATACACACACAACAGCAATCCAAAACATATTCAATAGTGGTTGAAGGTGGGTGACAGTATCACAAGGCAAACAGTCACATCACATGTGTCAGCATGCAGAATATGTGTTGATCAAGTCCATGCAGTGTGAGTGTAGACAGCCATAGTTAATGACAGTGTACATGACTGTGGTGCATGTGTGTACATGTTCAGTGATTACCTACACCCTGGAACAGAATGTGTACAAGGACATGACATTTCTGTGCAAGTATTATCAGCTCTGCAATGTCCTGTGCACCATCACTCACAAGTATACATACCATGGCTGCATGTGTTATCTGTGTGTCACATAGATTTCCATGTCTAAATGCAGTGTCTGTGCCTGTAGCAGATAATTGTGGACACGGGTGTAGCACATGCATGCTATGTAGGCACACGGGATGAGTGGTGCATGTATATGTGATGGAATACCAATCCTGGACATGGCCATTGTACAGTGGTTATGGTGAGTGTGGGTCATATTCCAGATATGCCAGTGCCAGCCATGACATTGCATGGTACATGACTGCAACATTCAACATCACACATGCCCAATGCGTGTCATGTGACTTATATACCCAATATCATTCCAGGACAAATATGTGTCAGTTTGTACAGAATGTGACTGCTATGCATATTGTGTATAGTTGCATATGTTTGCACACGCACAACATGCTATGCATAATGTGTATAGGTGCATATGTGTGCACACACACAACATGGAGGTGCAAAGCAATGACAGCTATGTGTAGTACTGTGGTCACTGTAACTGTATGGGGTGTAGTACCATTAGCCATCATCATCATGCATCATGTGGTCACTCAAGGCCACTAAAGTGTGCTAGACCACTGCCTAGCATGCTGTACCTGAACCGCAGTGCCGTGGCTAAGTTCACAATTACACAGCCACGTTGCACAAGGGTGTGTGAGGTGCCCGATAGGGAGCATTGCCTAACATGACTGTGTTAAGTGTTGAAGAGTGTTGCACAGCCCCATGCTAGGCCCCTACCCCTCAGGTATATTATGTGTGGTGTATGGATGACATGTGGGATACTGAAGTGTGACCTGGCAGCAGGTGTCCGGCTACACTATGTGTAGCATGTTGAGGTGTACTGCATATGACAAACGTGTTACGTTGTGTACATGTGTGTCAACTATGCCTATCCAATGTGCAGTACAGTGTTGCCACATTTGTGCCTGGTGCTCTGTGCATTGCATGTGATTGAGGCAGCTTCTGACTT
>NC_056745.1:1239303837-1239308837 GCF_019279795.1 Protopterus annectens
GCTAAGCTTAGCTTAGCTTATTTTATGTTAGCAATACTAAGCTAAGCTTCACATAGCTTATCATATCTTAGCAATGCTAAGCTAAGTGCACACATGCACACACTGGTGCAAACACGCTTACTACTGTTTACAAGTGCTCACTCCCGCTAACCCCCACGCTCATTTCTTTGACAGAAAAGTAAATAGGGAGATAGGAATGTGGTGATAAAGGGTGCACAAAGAGGGGATGACAGTAGGGAAACCAGCTTGGGATGTACACGATGGGTGTGGAGAAGGTCCATAGCTGCCCAGTTCTTTACCAGCAACAGATGTGCATATGCAATACATTAGGTGGGATATTTGAAACCTTCCACCCCTGAGAGAGGGGTGAGGACAACTAAGTATGTTGTACTACCAGTTATGAATATCAGGCACATGCACTGTTTGTGAAATGCTATACTGTCATTAGTACGTTACTCACTTCTGAACAGTTTGTGGTTTGTTTGTGTTGACATTAGCACAGTCTGCTCAGGACAGCTGGACATAGTTCTGTACTGTGTATGCCTACCTACACCCTTGGTTGTGCCTGACTACATGGGTATATAGTACCTTTGGGTAGGGGTGCAGAACTGCAGAGTGCATTATTTATTATCGTGTGATGTTTATCTTACTGAACATGCAGAGTTGCTGTGTACCTGTAAGTCTATGAAGGCTTGTAGTCTGTCTGAGTAGCTCCCACCTGTGGACATATCCAGATGGTAGACAGAGGTCAGCCTAGTATTCTTTGACTGTCCACCACAGCAGTATTTTCAGCACCTGAACAATGGCATTGTCACAGGTGGTTGCTAGCAGTACATGGCTACATCCTTTGATATTTCTGTGTTGTACTTCTACATTAGGGCATGTTTGTGGGATTCATTCTACAGATATTTGCAGAGTGTATAACAGCAGACAAGCTGATATGCCTGTGTGTTTCTGACTCTTCCTGGCCTCAGATACTCTCACATATATATTTTAACAGCCTCAGGGAAAGGTACATATAACTGGGATACACCTGTCATATAGTTCAGACATTTTGCAGTTCAGACTTTGGGGGATTGAGAGCATATCTATTACTACACTTTTTCTGATGTGCAAGCAGTGTCTACTCTCACTTATTGACATTTGTCATTAAGTGAGATTCAACACCTTTCTGCCTACTGTTAGTACATTTCACAGGGAGTCAGAGGGGCACAGCTAACATTTGTTTACAAATCAGGGTCATCACTATAGAGCAGTCACTGTTGGGAGGTCTGGCCTGTGACCTATGCAAATATGCCAGTGTTTATCCTGCCCTGATACTGTGTGAGGTTTGTAAGCTGCTACTGTAACCTTACTCCCTACTAGCATGGCTGATTCTCTTTTCACAGTCATGTCATGCAATAAAACAACTCCTGCTGGTTAAGGCCCACAGAACAAGATTTGTGTTATGCCATTCCTATTTTCCCTTTACATTCACTCATGGTAATGCATGATATATTGCTTTCAGCACTAAGTTATTTTATATCTGCTGTGATGTAGTGGTACTTCATGCAGACTGGTGAGTCCAAGGTCCTGAGTTTGAGAATGACAAGGGTATTTTATTTTGCTGCTGAGCAGTACAAGGGCCTTGTCATACAGAGTGACTAAGGCACTTTTAAGCAGTTGTAAACGGGTTTGCGTGGGTTTGCTTGATGCTTAGCAATCCTTAGCTAAGCACACACAAGCTCACACTCGCGCACTCCCGCTAACTACTGCTTAAAAGTGCTTACTCCCACTAACCCCCACACTAATTTCTTTTAAAGAAAAGAAAATGGGGAGATAGGAAAGTGGTGAAAAAGGGGGCACAAAGAGGGAAAGACAGTAGGGAAACCAGGTCGGGATGTGCAGGATGGGTGTAGGGAAGGTCCATAGCTGCCCATTTCTTTACCAGCAACAGCTGTGCATATGTATGAAATTTGGTGTGAAATTTGAAACCTTCCACCCCTGAGAGAGGGGTGAGGACAACAAAATATGTTGTACTGCCAATTAGAATTATCAGTTTACATGTCCAGCGGACATGTGTGCGAATTGGGCAGCTATGTATGCGGCGTAATTTTTTTGTGGGAACAGATTGCCCTTTTTTTTATTTTTTTTTCAGGTGAGAGTGGAATGTGAGGTAGAGGATGTAGGTATATTTGGGGAGGTAGGTTGGGGAGGTAAACAGACAAGACAAACAAGACGCATACAGGGGCAGAGTTTGACACATGGGGTGGGTGAACACAATTGACGGGGAAGGTTGTTTGGAAATCGCAATCCCATGAGCCCACAGATGGTAACAGTGGAACTGAGATCCCCACCCAAGGGTGGCTGTGCTGGGGGCTGAGTAGGTAGGGCAGGCTCACCCGAGAGATGCGCCATTCTTGCCTCAAGTTGGCGTAGGGGATCAGTGACTGAACGCTGGATCTCCCTACGTACCACAGCCCGGACCTTTTGAAGGGTGACAGGTGGCCCTTCTCCGCCCACACTTGCACGGGGAGAATGAGCCCCATCCCCTGCAGCGCTTCCACCCGAAGATGGCACAGGACCAATGGAGGAGGGGAGCCCGGGCTGGGCACCGGAGCTGCTAGTGCCAGGTGCACTCACCAACTGAGAAGGGGCAGGTGGGTCCGCTGGGACCGGCCTTCCCATATGTTCTGTGATTAGGTGTGTTTAATTACAACATAAACAACAGCATTCCAGATTAGTTGTAACAGCATGCAGTAATATTCCCATTCACCCAACACACCAAGGTTCCAACAGTTGAACAGCAAGCATAACACATGCGTATATTGAATGACAGTGGATATTCCAACAGTATTCAGGGATGTTTGGTAGCAACAGGCCACCATGAACATGGTGTTTGAACAGGGCACATGCATCAATATCAATGCAAATATTTATAAAACAATAGGACATATGTCCCAACAAATATTTAAGGTTACACATACCCATTGAGGTGTGGAATTGCATGGTTTATGCACATATGGTAGGGTGTAGAAAAAACCTCAGTTAACATCTTATAATGACCTTTTAGTCTACACTACATTCCCAGTGACTGCAAGTGTATATCCCCTACCTGTATTATTACACTTGCCACCATACATTAGGTTGTGTCATGGGTTTGGTTAGTTCAATATATGCCTGACCTATATCTGACATACTAACTGTCCAGGATGCAGATGTTACTGCTACATATTTCTTGTTTGCATTTATATTTCTTTATCTACATATCTGGGATGTTTTCACATGACATTTTCACTTCGATTTGTACAGAACCCTGCATTTCTTGACACACACATTTCTGGTGAATAATTACATGCTACACGTGTGCCAGGTTTACTTATTCATGCCAGCCAGTAACTGATTATTGTGGACTGTATATATGTTTCACAGCTACTAGCACTTCCATCACCTACTTTATATGGGACTGCATAACTCTGGGTTGCCAGCACATTTTCAAACAGTACTGTCTGTATAATGTAAGGGTACGACAACATTTCAGACTCTGTGACACAGACACACTCTGGGTTTTAGACCTTTATTAATGATATTGCACACTTTTCCACAGGCTCACTCCTTTATTTGTTTTAACGGTGTTTATGGCAGACATGTTCAAGACATATTATACCTTTATTAATAATTTAGAACAATCTTTTTTCAAGCTCACTCACTTATGTTATATGACAGTGCCTGCAGGGATATTATTCCAGACATATGTTACCTTTCTTAATGGGTTACTACACTCTTTTTCTGCCTCTCTGATGTTTTTATGTGACAGTACATGCAGAGGACTTATTCAGGCAATTCTATAGCTGTTTTATTGGACTACACTTTCCTTCATGCTTTCTCCCATATTTTATATAACAATACATGCAGAATAATCACTAACCTGCCTGGTGGCACAGCCTTAGCAGCCTATCAGCATAGGCTTGCTAATTCGCAGCATGGTAACCTGCAGCTGTAAAGTAAATGAAGGGATATTGAGACATACCTATCCATTATACATACTCCATTATCAATTCTTACATACTGCATTCCATGGCTACATGCTCAGTTGTGGGGCATTATGCATCCCATGAGCCTCCTGTATCCACTGGTTCAGGCGGTCCTGCTTTCATCTCTTCAGGTCTGCATGGTGGTGACGGACCTGCTCACCATTTCGAGGAACGCCTGTGGCACTGGTGGGGTCACGAGCTAACCGGTTCCAAGCCTCTGCCTTGTACTCCGTCCCTTGGAATTGGCCCTGCAGGAGTCTTGTCTCGTGATGGTGGACAAGGAGCCAAACCATGTATTTGGACTCCTCGATGCACCAACGTTGCGCTCAGAAGCGTGAACCCTCTCCTGCACCTGCCATTCTGACTGCAAATGTGAGCTACAATCAGTTATGGCGAGTATTCCCGCTTATGGGGCTTAAATATGCTGCATTTCCTGCACTTTTTTGTGATTGGCCATTTTGTAAAATTCTCGGCTGACTGCAGACCTGCTTAGTAATGGTTAAACTACCATTCGTAAGTTTATGAATGTTAATAGTGGCTGCTTCCCCTATGTTGTCATGGCTTAGTGGTTCTGTACTTTTATTATGATGCAAAGGGTCCTGGGTTCAAACCTTGTCATTCTTTTATTTTAATACTGTCTAGACAGGCTAGGGGGTGTGACTGCGTTTAAGCAACTTAGCTTTACATTGCTCCCTGGTGCCCTGGTTGGCGCGGTGCACACGTCCGCACAAACACATTGTGCTGGGTAAAGCGCTATTACACTATGGGCAGCTTTGTTTAGCTGGGTGAAGTGCTATTAAACTATGGGCAACTCTGTTTAGCTGGGTAAAGTGCTATTAAACTATGGGCAACTCTGTTTAGATGGGTAAAGCTCTATTAAACTATGGGCAACTCTGTTTAGGTGGGTAAAGTGCTATTAAACTATGGGCACCTGTCTTTAGCTGTGTAAAACGTTGCTTAACAGCAGGCTATTATATATCTGGGTCC
>NC_056745.1:1239313837-1239437352 GCF_019279795.1 Protopterus annectens
AGAAGTATCCTGTGGAATATAACAAAGATGCTAAATGGATAGAAGTAAAAGAAAGAATAAGAAGTTTAAAGGTACAGGATATGAAATGGGATGAAATAACAGCCAGCGAGATTGAAACAAAGTTTAGAAAAGCCTCTAACTAGAAAACCCCAGGCCCAGATGCAGTTCCTAACCTTTGGCTTTAAGTATTAACTTCTTTGCATGAGGATTTAGCCATAAGTAAGAAGTATTTATATGTGCACACAAAACACACACCACACTGGTTAACAACAGGAAAAACAATGCTCTTACTTAAGAGTGAACCTGCAAGTTACCCTAAAAATTATAGGCCAATAACTTGTCTTCCAACGATGTATAAACTATACATGGGAATTGATGCCTACAGAGTTTATAGTCATTTAGAAGAGAACTCAATTATGGCAGTAGAACAAAAGGGCAATAAAAGAAAGTCATATGGAACAAAGGATTATTTGTTGTTAAAAAAAGTTATAGTGGAGAACTGTAAGAAGGGGAAGAATCTGTGTATGGCATGGATTGACTACAAAATATCATTTGATAGGACCCCACATTAATGGATAAAAGAGTGCTTAAAAATGCATAAGATACACCCTACACTGAATGACTACATTACAGTCACCATGAAACAGTGGCAGACCACTTTGCAATTAAGCCATGATAAAGAACAGATTATTTTCCTAGGGATAAAAATTCAAAGGGGGATATTCAAGGGTGACTCTTTGTTACTGTTGCTATTCTGCCGTGCCAATAATCCATTAAGCTGTTTACTTAACAGCTTAGACCATGGCTACAATTTGGCTCCTAGAAAACAATAAAGTCTAATGACTTCTCATCTTCTCTTTGTCGATGATTTAAAACTGTATAGCTCATCAGATGAGGAAATGAAAACACAGTTGCAGGTTGTCAAAACTTTTTCAGATAGTATTGGAATGTCATTTGGTCTTGATAAATGTGTAAAAGCAACCTTTAAAAAAGGAAAACTGCAGCACCAGGAAAACATCAGTTTGGGACAAGAATGTGATATAAAAGAATTTAAGCAAGAGGGAGTGTATAAATACTTGGGAAGTGATGAAGGATCAGCAATAAAACATGAACAAATGTGACTAAAGCTCAGTAAGGAGTACTTTGGAAGACTTAAATTAATCCTGAAAACAACATTGACATCTAGGAACCAGATCCAAGCTATAAATCAATTTGTTCTTCCTGTCCTAACTTATAGTTTTGGAGTGATTGACTGCACCCAAAGGTTTTGGATAGACTGGATATTAAAACAAGAAGGATGCTTCATGCTTACCAAATCATGTATAAAAATCAGTGTATACCAAGATTATATATTCCCCATTCTGAAGGAGGGATGAGCCTCCTTGAAATTGATTACATGTATAGATCTGCATTCGTGGGACTCCACACACATTTACTGACCTCACAAGATCCAAATGTAGTGAATGTTTTGAAACATGAGGAGAATAAATCTAAGATGAAATCTCTGCTTAATTTAGCAGAAGCGTATCAATGTCAAGCAGGAATGGAAAGCAAACCAGAAGTGGATAAAAACCAGGCAGCAACTGAATGTGCCAAAAAACAAAAGAAAGAATATAAGGTGAAGGACCAGATGAGAAGGCAAGAGATGTGGAAAAAAACATAAATATAGTTACAAGTATAGAAAACTTTTGGAAGAGCCTGGTGTTAATCAAAAACCAACACAGGAATGGCTAAAGGAGAGGTGAATTCAAACCAAGAAATGAAAGGTTAATATTGGGAGCCCAAGATAGTGGGCTACATACATGCTGGTTTACAAAGTCCGTTGAACATGTGGGAGAAACAGACAAATGTAGGTTTTGTAAAACTGAACTGAAACAGTCACACACCTTGTTGCTGGTTGCAACTCAGTAATGACAGAGGGACTGCATACTGAAAGACATAATAGTGTGACGAGACTGTTACACTGGAGATTGTGCAAACATTATGGTATCAAAGTGACTGAAAAACACAGGAAACATGAGCCACAAAGAATCATAGAAAATGATGAAGTTTATATCACATGGGATCTCCCAATACCAGCAGCTCAAAAGATAGATGCTAGAAAACTGGATATAGTGGTCCAAGAAAAGCAAAAGTAGCACTGAACATTGAAATTGCCATGCCAAGTGACTACATTGTCTTGAATACAGAGCGACACAAAGTCATAAAATACCTGGATCTGCAGGCAGAAATGAGAGCCATCTGGAAGAAAGATACCCAGACAGTTCCAATAGTAGTAGGAGGAATGGGTCTTATAAAAAAGAATTTACAATCGTATTTAGATATGTTACCAATTCATGTAACACCATACGAATTGCAGAAGGAGTCATTACTGGGCACATTGCAGGTGCTGTGAAGAGCACTTTTGGCTGACATCAAAGAGTAAAACAATACTAATTTCATGAAATGTAATCGTACTTTGACTTAGGAATGTGGTCCATTCCCATCATGGTATTAGAAACCCAGAAGACTTGGAGAAATTAAAAACTGACAACTTTGCAGTCATGGGCATGGCCACCAACAGAATTCACATTATTAACCACCTGCTGCCACTGATGGTCATGGAAGGACTTGTCAGCTGAATGATGATCTGTGATCTCTGCCCACTTGGACAATTGCCTCATTTGCAGCAACTGGGAATGGAAGTCTGCATTTGACTGACACCTTAATTCTTGGTTAAGGTACCATATCCTTGTAAAGTAAAAAAGTATATCAGACACAACACACAGCATAACATGGGCTGGGGTTACAAGCTGATCTATTATTGGGCTGGAAAAAAACATTATTCACACATTACTATTTAAAATGTTAATAACACATTTGAATAGTATCTGTTCAATACTTTTACAATCCCTATACCCCCCCCAACAGCAGTAACAACTAAAGAATGAAAAAAAAATATCAGGAATATAGAACAACATTAGCAGTGATCAGTTTCTTAATGTAATGATAACCTGCATAAATTTCACCCGACAGACATGTGTCAGCATCTGTAGAATGTTGCTAGAAATGCATGAAATAGAAGTAAAGGTGCTCTGCAATGATAACGGCTATATGTTCATTTTAAACATGAGTTTCCTAAGTGCAGAAAGCCCTCATTTTCAAATAGGTGCATTGTAAATACAGATCTATAAATGTTACTTGCATAACACATGGCATACCTTTACCAATTGTATATGTAAAAGTTCTAACAATCAGCAACATTAGTTTTGTTAGGCAGCATTTGGGAAACTAAGCAGTCTTCCCAAGCATGATGGAAGTTCCTTAGTCATAGGTTCTGCTTATATCTTGTAGATTAACCACTCTAAATATACCAAATATGCAAAGTAGGCATTGACTCATTAGCACTTCTGAATCTTTCAATTTGCTAGATGTGTGGGGCAGGTAAATACAGTGTTAGGACCTACACAATGTTATGCACACACCTAAGGAGTACAATAGCAAGTATTAAGAATTCTTTCTACATAATGCCTTGCAATTGAGACTCCATAATATTTTTTCTCATTCAATTGCCTGTTTGTTACTCCTGCTAATGAGGGGTACACTTATAGGGATTGTGTCAGTGAAAATAGGCTTACTAGCAAGATTTAATGTACATTTATTGACTTAGAAGAGCACTTTTATATGTCCTTTAGCAAAATGTTGTAAGCGGTTAATGTGTCTATGAACACAAAGTGATTGTAAGGCAAATGAAATATATACAATGTAAGCATAACAGTAAAAAGTCAAACTATTTGCAAAATGTGATACATTCATGCGCCAAAGGGATCACAATGGAATAATGCACACAAAAATGGAAATACAATATTGTCTTGCAAACATTAGTGCTTTCAATTATGTCAGTATCATACCTTCTACAAGGATTACATTTGGACAAACTTCTAATGTGACAGGACAAATGGCAAGTGTGTGATAACACTGGTATATAACTCTCTAAATGAAAAATGTCAAAAGTACAAAACTGAGTACATGTGGTTTACTTTCTATACATTATTATATCAACATTGAGGTGGCAAACACTGTTAATCATGTCAATAGGTCATGGTAATGCCATTTTTTCAGGGTTCAAATCTATGAGATTGACATCTCCATGAAACTAGGGATCCTTATTGCCAACACATTGCATGTGTAAGACCACCAAGTTGAGAAATCATTACACTGATTTATGTTTTTTTTTTTATTCGGGGGGGGGGTTCATATTTTGTGTGATGTTTGTCATGGAGTATTGATAACTATCACTGAAAGGCAATGCACACCCCAAGACAAAAGCTCAAAACTTTATTTTGCATGCACAAAGACTTCTCCATTAGTATTGCAAAGGAGACTGGAAGTGTTGAGCCTTAGTCAGTACTCTGGACAGTTATGAAGTAGAAATATACCTGTTATGTAACTTTCTCAGTGGTTTAATGTGTTCATGAAGCTTGTTATGAAGAACAGCACAAGTAGTGCAGGGTTTGTATCCACATTATGAATATTTTGATTATAGGTATCACAATAACTTTTTAAATGTTGTACTTGAAACTGAACTTCACTTGCAATTTGAAATATAAATGTTACAACACAAGTGTGTATAATGGATGATAAGATAACTGTGGTCTGTGTCACCTGCAGTACTCATAATAATGCATATAATAAAAGTACACTTGTATTTGCATGATTTTACAAATAGCAGTGCAAAAGTATGATGCAATACAAACAGTAGCTGATTAATTGGGAAATATTAAGAGTTAAGCAAAGCATTTTTAAAATATGTTTGAACATACTTTCTGGAAATAAATAGTTTTCATTGCCTCAACTTCACAGTATTCTTCTATATATGTTATGTTGTGCATCACCTATTGTAAACTTTGCCCCCTTCCTCAAAAAAGTCTTATAATATGAATGAAACATGATGTCAATGAAAACAAGTGTTCAGGTGGCAGATACTGTTAATCATGCCACTGTTTCATGTTAATGATACAGGTGAAGATATCAAATCTACATAATTCGATGTCGCTGTAAAAGTTGGAATCTTTATTGCCAAGATTTTACTTGCATAAGGACACAAAGTTAAGAAATCATCACACTGATTTATAATGTCATTTATTTTGCCTTCGTCCTGTATACGATTCCTGGCATTGAATGTTGGTGTTCATCAGTGGCAGTCATCACTGAATTATAGTCCCAAGGCAAAAACTCAGAAAATGTTTTCACATGTACAAAGACTTAGCCATCAGTTGTGCAAATGAGACTGGTGGCAGTGCACACTGGACAGTACAGAATTCAGAAAATATGACTATCATGTAACTTTCTCAGTTTCTTAATATTTTAATGCAATAAGTTATGAGGAACAGCACAAACAATACATGATATGAATCCACAACAAGAATATTTTTTAATTTAGTTTTTTTTTTCTGTACATGAACCTGAATTACAGTTGCAAGTTAAAAGATAAATGTTGCAACATAAATGTGTCAAACAGAAGCTAAACTATATAGCTGCGATCTGTGTCACTTGCAGTAATCATACTAATGCTTGATACACTCTGGTGACTTAGAAGAAAAAGCCTTGATAACAACCTAGGTGATCTAGGTTTGATTAGCATTTTAGGCAACTAACAGAGCAACAGGGAGGGATGGGCATAAAAGTCCTGGGGGAGGGTGGTATGTGGGTATCACTTCATGATGATCCCTGGTGGAGACCAGGGATGCTGCTGTGGGAAGGGTGGTTCAGTGGGTGGGAAATGTTCCTAGATGAGATGCTGCAGAGGTTAGATGATATGCTCCAATTCTTCCTCTTTGTCTCTATTGAAATCACAGGGAACATGATCTATAGTCCAAAATGAATTTTTAAAGTTGGAGCATACAGCTTGCCTATAGCATTATCCACTTTCATTTCTTTTACTTTGACAGCATACTGATATTCATAAATGTGTTTTCTGATCTCTTTATTAGTTTTTCCAATATAGAATGACTCACAGGAGCAACATAGGGCTAAGTAAACTACAAATCCTGAAGCACAAGTGAAGAAGCCTGGTGCAGGGTACAGTTTGTTAGTTTTAATGTCTACAAAGTATGGACTGTCTGACATATATTGACACATAAAACAACTGAAGAATTGGAATGTGCCTCGTTTTTGCTCCCCAATATTGTTTTCCTCATTTCTAATACTAATTTGATGTTACAGTTCTTTGTGTTAATAAAATAATGGTTTATCTCCCATTACCTTACAAACTTCCTCACTGGCACCCAAAATTTCTATTTGTTTTCCATCACTTTCCTTGTTTCTCCACTGTCTAAAGAAAAAGTTAGTGGCATAGAAAGTGACCAATCATGTAAAATATTGAATGCATCATAATCTTTTTTGTAAATGTTTTCCTTTCGTGACTATTTTGATGATGTCACTAGGATATTACCTGTTGACAAATCTATCATGCAGAGCTTTTGAAAAACTATCTAAAAGCTCTACATCTGTAGTTAAACATTGTAATCTTACAAATTGCCCTTTTGTGATATTGTTTTTTAAATATATCAGGTGCATACTAGAATAATGCAAAATATCATTACTGGAAACATTTTTGTAACTGATGATTGAATGTAATCTGTTTTCACAACCCTTTTTGTGTACTTTGATATCTAAAAACTAATCTTGAAATCACAATGAATGGAAAACTTCAGAAATGCTGTACTGTCATTCATATTGTTAAAAAATGTTTATAATTCTGATATTTCCCCTTTCTAAGAAAGTAAGATACAATGTACTCATGCCCAGTGATGTTTGGCAAAACATGAGTTACCTACTATGCCATTACTAAATTTGCATAATCGGGTGCCATACGAGCTCCCATGGATACGCCTCTTTCTATGTCAATAACAGGCTTCAAATGAAAAAAATATTGGGTAAAACATAATCAATACTCACTGTTAAGAAACTTTATTTCTCCTTACAAACAGTCATTGCTTTCATTCAACATGTAAGCTGTCCATTCTACACCAATATCACGTGGTATAGGGATATATAAAGAATGTACATCCACAGTAACTAACAGATCTCATTCTTCCACCATTATGTTTTTGATTTTTTGTAAAAAAAAAAATCAAAAGAATCCCTTAAACGATGGCATTCTCTTAACTAAAGTAAGTAAAGTCCTGCTGATGAATTTAGATATAGCTTCTAACTTAGAAGCTGATGCAGATACAATAGTTTTTCAAAAGCTCTACATGATAGATTGGTCAATAGGGGATATCCTAGTGACATCATCAAAATGGTCATAAAAGAAAAAAATTTACAAAAAGATTATGATCAAGATGTGTAGTTTACTTAGCCTGATGTTAATGTTGTGAGTCATTTTATACTGGAAAAGTTAATAGAAAGTTCAGAAAATCAGTTTATGAGCATCAGTATGCTGTCAGAATTTAAAAGAAATGTGGATACTGCTATGGGCAAGCATTCAACTGTATGTCCCAACTTTAAAAAAATATTTTTTTCCTTATAGATCATGTTCCCTGTGACTTCAGTGGAGACAGAGAGGGAGAATTGGAATACAGGGAATTGAAGTGGCCAATTTTATTTTATGCCTATTACCCTCTGGGTTTGAAAAGTAGTGTTAATTATAAAGTTGTTTGGAATTTAAGACAAAATATTAATAACTGTAGATAGATGTGTTTTATAGACTTTGTTTTAAAATATTGAAAAGCATACTTCTTAGAGAATCTATTTACTTATTTTTTATGTTAATGGAATAATGTTATGTGACCCATTAGTGTTCAATATATAATTGATTCTCACTTGCTGATTCATTGTTCTGATGAATACTAGTCAAGTCATAAGCACTCAATTGCTTATTAAACAGATGTAGTTCAGCTCAGTCCGTTGTTGGTTGTATTTCTTTATTGTAATTTATTTATTTTTATCATTACATACTGGATACTTCAGTCATTTTTGTCCGTTTGTAATTTTTACTTCTTAACCATATGTCTTTTTCTTTTATTTCTCCCCTGTTTTTAATCTATACTTTAATTTTATTCCACTTGCTAGTTATAACTTCTGAAGTACTTTCTATCTTCCACTATAACTCTGAAATAATTTCCACTGCTAATTACTTAAACTCCTCTCTTTATAACAGGTAGGTAGTGAAATGCCAATGTCTTGTTTTTACGTAATTACCCTTCATTTGTAGTTATTATTGGGACATGCTCTTAAATAGTTATTCGGTATGTGTCAAAGCTCTCAATTTAATGCACATGTTCCTGTAAAATATAATTTTTGTCTTACCTAGCCCAGTTATTGTACCTTGGGAAATAATATGTAAATTCTCTCTGAGTTTCAACTACTAAAGTTCATATCTCCATACCAAATGTTTTCATAAATTTCTTAAGAAATCTACCCTCTTTTGTTATCCATAGTTTCCCTTCTAGCCCACTCAATGCATCCTCTCTGTTCCAAATCAAATTCTAGTTTCCACCTGTAAGTAATATTCCATGAAAGCTGATTTCTTTTTTCTCCCAAAATTTTTCTAAGCTCCATGATAGCAGTTTTAGCTGGAATATAAATATGTGCCAGCATAATTATCTTCCCTTCCCAGTAGCACCTTATTACCACAAATCTACCATTATTATTTTTTTCCTTCTATCACTATAGGAGCTTTCACAGCAAATAACATAAGTAATCCTCTTTTCCTTTGTTCTTGATATTCTGCTGAATAATACATCCTGAAATCCTTTCTTTAACAAATTCACATGCTCAGTTCTTTCCAAATGTGATTCATGGATCATTGCTGTTTGTACTTTGCATTTCTATATATAATTCAATACTCCTTCCTTTTTGTCTATACCTGTAAAATCATTCACATTCCATGATAATATAGAAAGTTCTTATTTCCACCTATTATATATGACAACTTTTTTTAAATGTCTGTTTGTACCTTTTGTGATACATAAACCCACTAGCATTTGGCAGGTTGATCTCATATACAATTGTGTCTTGTCATCTCCAATTGAACCTATGTCACATTTACACAGCTTTTTTTTTGTTTTAATGAATTCCCCAAAAAATCCCTCAAAACATCCCATAACCTGTTAACTTCATAGAAACAGTAAAAACTATGTACAGCTTCAAATAATGAAGTTTACATCTTCTAATAGGAACAATGTTGTTGCCTCACAGCAAGAGGTTCTCCTGTTTAATTCTCGGCTGGAGTGCCTTCTGTGTGGAGTCTACATGTCCTCCCCACGGTCGAGTGGCCGCCGAAAGAAATGTGTGAATGGGCGTGCCTTCGCTGAAGGTTGGGTGTCGGGCTGGCAACTCGGCACCATAAAAATCTACTGCCAATCATTAGCAGACTGGAATTCCACTGTGGTGACCCCTAACCAGAAAAAGCCAAAAAGACAAATAAGATAACAGCAGTCACAGCCATTATATGACCTAAAAACAAGATTCTCCATGCTAAAACACGTTATTGTACGCTAATTTCTTTCTGTTCTTTTTTTTCTTTGTTCTCCTTCTACTTGTGAAAAACAACTTGCATACTTTCACAAAATATTAACTTTTAGCAGTGAAGAAACCAGTGTTCTGGCTTTTTAGTGCCCTATAGTTAGCTTGTCTCTATAGAAACATAAACGAAAAAGAAAAAAATGTAGCTCTCAGCTACTAACTTCTAAAGACATGCTAAACATTTATTGCTGACAGAAATATTTTCAGTAATGTGACATTTTATATTCCAGTCACAGAAAGGGCAATGCTAAAGACTGCTCAAAATATCAAACAACAGAACTTATTTCACATGGTAGCCATGAGCAGTGAGACATCCTGCAAGCTACGCTCCAGCAATATATGGACTGAGAATTGCTAGAGATAAAAGCAGGTTTTAGAAAAGGCAGAGGCACCAGAGATCAAACTGTCAGCACCCATTGTATAATAAAGAAAGTAAGGGAGTTTCAGAAAAATATTTATTTCTGCTTTATTGAAAATCCTAAAGTATGTATCTATGAAGGCCAAAGCTAACTGTGACAAGTTCTTAGAGAAATGGGGGTATCAAGTCATCTTATTTACCTCCTAAGGATTCTGTATATAGAGCAAGTAACAACTTTTAGAGGTGAGTATGGAAAAATTGGATGATGCAAATTTAGGGGAAAACGTGTGATAAGTGTATTACCGCCATATTTATTAAATGTATACAGTTCTTGTATCGTGTGAAGTATTGAGCTATATGAGTATGACACTGGAATTAAAACTTATGGCAAAAATGTTACCAACCTGAGATATTCATATGATATAATGACAGCTGAAAGGAAGGAAGAGTTCAGAGCAGAAACTAAAAACGGAAAATACAAAAGCTGGCTTGCTGCTCAACATCAAACACTAAAATAAAATTTCACCATCTTGCCATATCAAATCATAACAAATATATAAGTGGAGACAATGACAAATTTTATTTTCCTAGGCTCAAAGATATAAGCCAATGATGAATGCAGTCATGAAATCAAAATATGTCACTTTCTTGGAAGGAAATCTTTGGTAAATCATAATAAAAGTTTTAAGAGGAAAGGCATTACATTGTCAAAAAGGTCTCTTGAGTCAATGCTTTGATTTTGCCAGTAATGACATCCACAGACCATGCTTTCTCTTGCCCTTGGTCCCAAACTCTGTGAATCTCTCCCTTGTTTTCTTAAAGTTCATTACTCTTACCCCATTTTCCTATCAGAAATAAAAGCACATTTCAAGACTCTAGGAACTGCAACTGCTATCTCTCTGGTCATATAACTTAACCTCTTCCTACCCTTCTTTCCTCTACTTACTTTGATATAACTCTTCTTTTCACTGTGATTCTTACACATAGCCTGCTTAAGGCACCAGTAAATGATGCATGCGGTCACAGCAAGTTATCTTCTGTTGATATTGTGTCAAACCAACAAAAGCTAGTGCAGTAATTTTGTATACTTAATAAACCTGATGGGTTTATTTATATCCCCTTTGAAATTCAAAGATATATCTAGTTATAGTAACAGTGCTTTATCAAGTAGCAGGCTTCACAATTCCATTAAATATTTTACCAGTGATATAGTGCACCTGGCTAAGGTAAATCCTGCTGGTGGACTTTCTTTCCAATAAAACTAACAGCACAGTCAGCTTTAGGTACTTGCAATATCCATGGCTGTAGAGGGCATCCTTAATCATCCTTGACTGGCTGGGTAACTGTGATGAGAAAAAAAAAGTATTAATTTCCTGATTACACTCTATAACCTGAACAAGGCTGTGATATGACCCTGTAAGGATAAAGCAGATAATGACCATGAGTAAGGTAATCACTAGACAGGTCAGCAGTCAGAGTGGCCAATCTCAGTGTAAGCTGTGGATTTTAAGATCAGCTGATGCTTCCAATCATCAGGGATGTTTTTTTTTTCAGGGAGTTTTATAAATACTGGCAGAAAAACAGATACTATAGTTATCAACTTCATTTCTGAAGAATTCAGCCCTGTGTTACAAATAATAGCAGAATAAAGGCTCAAAATCAGGAACACATTTTAGATATTACTCTAACTTAAAAAGTTAATAGAATAACATATTTTGTACCAGCTTGCATTTTTTGGACAATAAGAAGTATAAAACTCTGATGTCTAGATTTACTGACTGTCTGTAATCCTGAATGATTTACCAGCAAATCATACTTTGTATGAAGGACAGGGCAAAATTATTAGCAAAATCAGGATAGGTCGGTGAAATCAGGGACAGTAGCAGGTATGCATTACTCCTCAGTAAGGTAAATAAAAGCAACTTACCCCTGCTGCTGTTTGAAAACTGCTAAGCAGCAGTCACCTGTGTAGTGTGGCAATACACTTGTTACATCTTGTATTGCTATTTGCTGAAAATAAGTATAAACTTAGTATTGTTATGGCTTATGCTTGTGTGTGTGTGTGTGTGTGTGTGTGTGTGTGTGTGTGTGTGTGTGTGTGTGTGTGTGTGTAAAAAAATATTGGTGATTTTTATCTGTTCAAGCACCCAACAAAGCCAAGACACATACATTATTTGTCTGGGCAGCAGTAAAAATGCAGCTAACAAGTAATTATATTTCAAAAGTAAGACATAAACTATATCACAAAGCATTCAGACACTTAGATTATCTAGGAGTCTGCCCCCCCCCCCACACACACACTCCCAGACTGTATAAATGGATAAAGGGGGCTCCTTTAATCACACTTGACTGCATGGGGACCCCATAAAAGTTATTACTGTTTGGAGAAAAATAAGGAGAATAAATGTATTCATGTTCTGATTATGCTCTTTAACATAAACAGAACTGTTAGGATAAAGCAGAAAATGGCCCCTGCTGTCAATCGCAGCCAACCTTGCCTAGATATGTGCATACAGAAAGCTGCTGTAGGTGATGTGAGGGGCTGGTGGCTGTGTTGTAATTACTCCCTTAGTTTTCATCACAGTCAAATCTTAATGCGCAGGAGGTCATTATAGTTTATGTTTGGGCTGGGGACAGTGTGGTCATACTTTATTTTACTTTTCTCACACACCTCAGAGGTGTACAAAGAAGGTTACTATAGTTTGTGTAAGGGCTGTATACTGCCTAGGTGCAACAAAGTTTACTAGACTACTGTAATTATTTTTTTCACTTTCCTCACAATCACACATTAGGCATGTTTACAGGTGGCTGCTTTAGGGGGTGAGGAGAGAGGAAACATTCATGTTTATGTATGTCAGCTGTCACTTGAAATACATGACTGTGGCAATTTGAACCACTGCTTTCATCCCAATCTAACACCAGAGGGATTCTCAGGCAGTGACTGTCTTTTTTGGACGGTTAGGGAAACAAGCGGTATTCCCAGATAGGACTAGTGCAGCTTCACAATAGGCTTGTTAGCTTATTGTGAGCTACTGTTTTGTCAGCTTTGAGCATTAAGCCTTGGGCACAACTTCTATCTTCCTTGAAAGAAAATAAGTAAAACTGAAATTATTTTTTCTTACTCATGATTTTTGTTTAATTAAAAGGTTGGGAAAATGCCCTAAAATCCCAGAGCAACTATAACCCCTTTGGCTTCTGAGAGTACAGGCTTAAATGAGTTATTTCCTAAATGGTTATTTCTGTGCTGTCTTGGTCAGGAAAGGTGTGTTTAAACGATGCAAGGAAAATGAAAACCGGAACAACAGTGAATTTCTTTCCTTAATCATAATTTCTGTTCAAACCATCATAGGATGGAAAAGTTGTGGAAAAAGAAAAAAAATTAAAATGCACTTCAGAGCATATAGAAAGTTATGGCTTCTTGAGAAAGCTGAGGAGTATGGCAAAATGTGAGAAGAGGAAGAAAAAAAGTAATGTGTATGGTATGGTATGGGGACCCTAAGATGGGGGGAAAACAGAGGGGAGGGCTGGAAGGTGTGAGCATGTGGGGGAACTGAAACAGAAGGCTGTGCATAGGGCTCCATTTCACCTAAGTCCAGACCTGTACATAAAGTTGTTGTAATGCAGCATTGTTGCAACTAAATGTCGGTAACTGTGAATGTCCCTTTGTGAGCTGGGCCAACATAGTGTGGTATACAGGTCTTTTCTAATGTAACCTCACTGTAGCTACAGGTCAGTCTGTGCATGCTACTCCTAAAACTTTGAAGCATAAGCAAAGGGGCTGCTTAGAAGGAATGGGAATGATGTGTGATACATAGACTAGAAGTGACTAGTGGGCTCCAACTTGATATTTGCTGGGGTCCCTTAAAATGCTAACACCGGCCCTGTTCTTACAGCATGCCAACTCTGTTTTCCACTCTTTGCATATCTGTCTATCTATCTATCTATCTATCTATCTATCTATCTATCTATCTATCTATCTACATATATGCTTTTGTTTTGTCAGTCACTCTGTATATAATGTCATTTATCTATTGCCTTTATACCCTCACACCAGCTCTAGTATTCACTTTATATGTAATATATGCATATACTGCATTTTGTGATTCACTCAGTATCTAATGTCACACATATATTGTGTTTACCCCAGACTAAGGCTGAACAAGGTCCGTTGGGATTAGTGCTCTACCATGGTTAACAAATTCAAAACAAATACATAAATAAAGAATGGCATATGGTTGGGAAAACTAGGCTCGTGATTAGGCTATGCATAATAAAATGATGCTTTCAAACTTTTTAAAATTCTATGGACTACAAGAAAATCAAATACTTGGTAAATAAACCCAGAGCATTTACTGGAAGCTTTGACAGGAAAATTAAACTCAAATATGTTGGCTGTATAATGCAAGGACATGATTCACAAAGCAGTGATCTTGTAAAAGGTTGAAAAGAAAAGATGTAGATGTTTGAAGGGACTAAGATGAATAGACAGCTTTACTGAAGTAATGAGTAATGAGTATGAACCTGCAAGAACTTATAAAAGCACTTGTCAACAGACAGGACTGGTGTGCTAAAATCTTTGAGGTCATGAAGAGTCAGACTCCTAAACAACAACAACTGCCTGTGTGACTGAATGTGGAGCTACAGAAACAGTGTCGAGGGAATACTTTCTACGTGTCTGTTGAGAGAGTTACATGTGAATGTGATGGTATAGAAACAATGCTGTGGGAGAGCGGTCAATGTGACTCTGAGAGCTAGGTGTGAATATTATGCTGAACACCATGTGACCTCTCTCTAAATGACAAATAAAGTTAGGGTGAATAAGTTGTTACATAACTAGAGTTGGAGGAATGTTGCATGTGTAACTCTAAGAGTTAGGTAAGAATGTGATGGTATAGAACCAGTTTCCAAAGAGTGCTATGTTTGTGACTCTGAGAGTTTGCTGTAAATGTGATATGATTGAATCAATGCAGGGGCAGTGCTAAATGTATGGCTTTCAGATTTATTTATGAATATGATGCTACATATCCAGTGCTGAAACTATGCTGTCTGTGTGACTCTGACAGCTGGTGTGAATATGATGTTACCTGAGAGTTAATTATGAAAGTGATGCTGTAGAATTAGTGCTGAGGGTGAGCTGTCTGTGTGTGACTCTGAGAGGAAGGTGTGAATGTCAGGCTATTTAACCTGTGCTGGGATATTCCTGTCTGTTTGATTCTGAGAGTTAGTTCTGAATTTGATGCTGCAGAACCAGTGATGGGTGAATGTTGTCTGTGTAACCCTGAGAGTTAGACATGAAAGTGATGCTATAGAACCAATACTGAGGAATAGCTGTCTGTGTGACTCTAAAGGATGTGTGAGTGTGATGCTATAGAAACCAGTGCTATGGGAGTGATGTCTTTGTGATTCTGGGAGTTAGGTTATGTTATGCCTCAGAACCAGAGCTTGGAGATTGCTGTCTGTGTGACTGTGAGAGCTTATTCTGAATGTGATGCTGTACAACTGGTGTTGGGGGAGTGTCATCTGTGTGAATCTGAGAATTAGGTGTGGAGGTGATGCTGTAGAACCAGTACCGGAGGAGAGCTGAGCTGCCTGTGTAAATGTAAGAGGTATAAAATGTGATGCTACACAACATGTGCTGGGGAAGTTCTCTCAGTCTGACTCTGAGCAGGAATAGAATTAGGTAAAATGGCACCATACAAGAAAAGACTGCCACCCTGACCTACTCATGTTATCCAGATTACTTTTTCCCCACTTCCTTTTTTTTCTAACAGTTTTGTCTGAGGGCTGGATTCAATAAAGCCTACATAGTAGTGCACCAATTCAAATTCAGTAAGTGGCTCTACACAGCTTGTAGAGCTGCACAAACATGGTACAAATTGTGGCATACTAATTACATCATAAGCAGCTGAACTGTGCGCTAATTAATCAATTCAAGTTGGAGAAGGTATTGAACAAGCTATAATGCAATTATATATATTCAGTGCAGGTTTTGTCCTTGAATTCCAAATCCTATTCGAATATAGCCATTGAATCTACTTTATACAGAAGCAATGTTAAGGGCTGCTGTTGCTTTTATACATGTGTATGTACAACAGGCCAAAGTCTATGCTGCTGCTGTTGCTAATAGGCCTTGGCCAAGAAGGAGAAGTGTGTTTTGGCCCTATTTAACTTTTATTGGTCTGCATGAGGTGGAAATTGTAGAAAACTACAGGGTGGATAAAAACACACTACAGGAACTCTGTAACCTCTGTCATCCTCACTTCAAAGTAAGGGAAAACAATACTTGTGGAGACCAAGGTATGTGTAATACCTGCGATATTAGCTACAGGGACATTTCAGAGGCCCACAGGCTGATGATGCCTATCAGAAATGCACACCCATCTACCAAAGAATGCTATATTGAGGCACAGACTCAAATATGAAATAACATAGATTGTGTATTTGGGCTGCTGAAGTCACAGTTCTGCTGCCTAGATTCATCAGGGGTAGACCCGCAGTATAATCCCCATACTTGTGCTGAAATGTTCAATGTCTGTGCTATTCTGCACAATATTATGCTGAGAAAACAGCTTCAGCAGGAAATGCAAGGAGAAAGGACATGCATCCCACCACCACTGACAAGGTCACCACAGCCACACGCCAGGTGAGGAGTCAGAGGGGGACCCACCAGCTGCTGTGGATTTAGGTAAATGTATCACACTCACACACAAACCAATGTTTTCTCCAAAACAAGGAATACCACTTTAGTAATGTCTTGTTTACCACAGAAATAACAGGATGACTACACAATTTCAAGAGCAAAACTCTTGAAACACAAGTTTTATTGTGGCAATACACAAATGGTATTTGGCACCTCTACCCCCAAAACAGGCAAATGAGTTTGTATAGACCAAGGAATACAACATAATTCAATTGTTATATATACTTTAAGCACAGTTCTCACAAACTGTGTACACATTTTCAACAGATAAGTTAATTTTATATGATTGCCAGTCACCTCTCACTGTGCCCAGCATTCCCCTGGAGGTGTCTACGGGCCATCTTAGAAGCATAACACCCCTGTGTCATTGACAATATAGTACATTAAATTTCCCTGAAGTAGCACAGAATATTTTAAGATAACCAGTTTTAACAATAACACTTGCGATGAGAGTTGATAATCTATTTGAGAAAGTAAATACCTGCCAAAGATGCCTATGCCAACAGTAAACTATAAGAAGCGCATACATATAAAACTTCCATTTTCTAGTGTGTGTGTGTGCATATATATTCATGTATATATATATATATATATATATATATATATATATATATATATATATATGTGTGTGTGTGTGTGTGTGTGTGTGTGTGTGTGTGGGTGTGTGTGTGGGTGTATAATTTTTCTTTGTAACTTGTTAAATCTACAGTGTATTTGAAAAATACAATCTTTCCGTAGCAAGATCAGAAGCCTGCTTTGCAGAGAAATTTACATGAATAGCAATCTTCTGTGTTCTCCAGATATACAAGTCTTCTTACCTTCATGTTCCCTAGCTGCATGGTTACCTTTTTATAGTGTAGAGTCAGGCCTCTGACCATGGTGAAGATACAAATGAGGTGTGAATTCATGAAAACTGCTGAATCTCAAAATTTTGACTTTGTGTATCATGTGCAAACATAGTGTAGGCACTACTTCAGTGTTAGCTGCTAATGGATTGCAGTAAATGATAAGTTGGAGGGAGAAGAAAGACACAGCAGCAATTCAGTCTACCTTACCTGCACTGGGTGTGTAACCCAGGATACACTTACAATGTACAGAAGTAACTCTAGCAAGCTTTTAAATGGAAGCGAACAGCACACATTTCTCACTTAACAGCCATGCTCTCCTGCCTTTACTGAAAACTGTTTTTACTGATATGTAATTTTGTCATATATTTAAAGGACAATGATACAAAATGCCCTATCGACTTAATGTCTAAGAGTATAGCACAGATAAGAGAAAAATGAACACAATAAAAAGACAAGACAGAGCTTTATTGGTGCAAACAGCACTCATAAATGGTTGTGTGATCACTCATTGCAATAACTATGTAAACAATACATGTAAAAAACAACTGAGGGTGTATAAGTGTGTATGTCCTGTTAATACTGTGGAGGAAATGAGACTTGCTTGTCTGTACAGTGATCGGCACTCCTGCTGTAAAGTTGTTTCTGTAGCAAAGAGTGAAAAGACTCTACCCTTAGTGTGTTTTGTAGGCTCATTTGTATAGGAATTCAAATCTAGTCATGTAAAAAATGTAAGGTTTGTAAAATGTGTTGTGTATTGTAGATCGATATGTATGTATACCTTTAAGAAGCTTTCTAGGGGCTTGCACAAGTGTATAAATGCTGAGCCTGTCTGCCATTTTATTGTAAGCTGTTGAGATGTGAGCATGTATGTCTGTGTAGTCTGTCAGTTAATCAGTTTTTTACATTTTGCACTTTGGTAACCACCCCGATGTGTTTCTTTGTAATAAAGCATATACATGAACTTCCCCACCTGTTCATCTTCAATAGTAAACCAAGATGAGTGGCATGGTGTCAGAATGTGATCCAGAAATCCAGAATTAGGACCAGAAAGTACTCAGTTAATGCTGGAGGAAAACAGAGGAATGGATCATTCCCTACTGCTTGTATAACTCACAAAAAAGGTAAGAAATGTATTTCAGGTATCAAAGCTTACTTAAATGATTTCTTATTTGCAAAATATAAAACAAAGCACTCAGAACACTCTAAAGAATTTCTAAGTAAATGAAATGTCCGAAAGTATAACATATTGAAAAAATATTTGAATATCTATGGAAAATGTTTGAAATAAAGTCTGAACCACATAAAATGCATAATATATGGAAAACGACCACATTTTTTCACTATGAGCTACTTTTTCACATTAATTGAAGCTATTCAATATATCCAAAGTATATAGAGAGTTTGCAAGTTTGCACAGTATTACAGTACAGTCATTTCACAAAATACACCCATCTCAAAGCATATTTTGCAAAGTACGATATTATGAAGAGTTTATTGTGCATTTGAACATTAATGCAAGTACTGGCTGTGTATGCATGTTCATATATAATTACAAGGGCCATTTTTCAGTGTGTTTGGGCATAATTTGTTGGCATGGCTGAAGGATTTTGTAGACCAGCTCCACTTGTATTTGATAATAATATTACAGAGAATTGGAGAGTGTTTGAGCAAGAGTACGATATTTCATACAAGCTGCATTTTTTTGTAAAGAAGACCATACAAAGGCATTTATTCTGCTTAATTTAGCTGGTTCAGAAGCCATAGAAAGGCAGTGTTCATTTCATAGGTTCATAGGTGTGTACTAGGCTAATGGCCCTGGGGCCTTTACAAGCCTAGCCATAGGATTACCCTGGCATAGTGCCACCATTTGTGTATATACCTGCTGTATTTGCATGTGAAGGGGGGAAAACAGTCATACAGTTGAACCGGCTGAGTCAAGGGAAGACCCTGAGTGCTTAAAATATAAATTCAGAGAAATGTGTAACCCCAAAAAATATTGCAATGGAAAGACACTTATTTTACACAAGAGATCAAAAGTCTCATGAAACTTTTGCAGCATATATAACTGACTTAAGAAATAAAGCTAAAACGTGCAGATTTGGTGATTTAAGGGATGAGTTAATGTAAGACGTGGTATTAAAGATGATGCTGTGAGAAAGATTTTGCTTCATGACAGTGATTTGGCTTCGAATAAGGCCATTGGGATTTGTCAGACATATAAGCTTAGAGAAAGGCATGTAAATATGCTTACAAATGAGAAATGCATGCTTTCAGTATTTTCTAAAGCTAATGTTAATAGTATGCAGCATGTGGTTGAAAGAAGCAGGCCCAACCACATAGCAGCAACTGTAAGCCCTGCAACAGTCACTGGAAACCCCATAGCTTTCTAGCAAATTCCAGAGTATGCACAGTCTCAATTAAGCACAAGGTTGAGTCAGCAAACAGGCATAGGAGTGAGGGCACATGCTCACCTAGAGTCATAGTTAACTGTTGTAATTGTGGTGGCAATCATGTGTCTAAAAGAGAAAAGTGCTTAACTTTTGGTAATCAGTGCCACAGATGTAGAAAGTGGAATAATTTCCAAAGATTTTATAAATCAAAAGATGCACTTTCTTTCGTTAAAAAGGAACATCCCAAGAGACAAGTTGATCAATTAGAAAGCTGTGACTCTACTTTTTATGTTGATGGTCTGTCTGTGCTTGAAGAAACAGTCAATGTCATAGATTTATGGGCAAAGAATGAAGTACTTTGTACTGTTTGAATAAATGGGAAGCCCTTAGAGCTCACAGTTGACACAGGTTCAAAGTGCAATCTTATGTCAGCAGAAACATTTGTGAGAATATGTGCTGGTGAGAAGCTTGGCTTCGCAAAGTGTGCGAAGCTTGTTGTGTTGCTTATGGTAGTGAAGAAATTCAAACTGAAGGTTTAGTAGTGCATTCCTGTTAGTCTGCTGGAAACAGCTATGACTTGCAATTTTATGTGGTCAAAAGGTACAGTCATTATTAGACCTCAGAGACAGTTTTATAATGGGACTACTTCATTTAATAAGTAAGTCCACCATATAAGCTTGAATGACCACTTTTCTAATTTTGTCTAGTCTATTTTCTCTACCTATGCTGATCTTTTCAAAGATAAACTAGGCAAACACCCAGTTGTGTACTCCATGAAGTTAGGCCCTGAAGTCAGCCCAGTTATCAGGCCAGCTGGGAAGGTTCCAATAGCTATGCAGAACAGAGTCAAAGTTGAGCTAGATAAAATGCTACAGCAATGAGTAATTTTTCCAGTTGATGAACCTACCGAATGGGTATCTTCCATGGTCATGGCTCATAAGAAAAACTCAGATGATATCAGAATTTGTATTTTTCCACAAGATTTGAACAAAGCACTGAAAAGACCTCATCATCCGATCCATAGTGCTGAAGAAGTTCCTGCTCTCATGCCAAATGCCACAGTTTTTTTCTGTCTTATGCAAAGAGTTCATTTTGGCAAATTGTGCTTAATAAAAAATCTTCATTGCTAACCACTTTCAGTACTCCTTTTGGCAGGTACAGATTTTTGAGAATGCCATTTGGGATAAATTCTCACAGTGAAGTCTTCCAGCATGCAATGGAGCAAATTTTGTCTGGGTATCTGTATGCTATTATAGTAGATGATATTCTAGTAGGAGGTAATGGTGAAGCTGAGCATGACAGAAACCTCAAAAAAATTCTGGAAAGAGCACATTAAGTGAATCTTAAGCTGAATCCTAAGAAGTGCAAATTCAGGCTATGAGAAGTTACTTATGTTGAACATTTATTTACCAGTTCAAGCTTACGACCAGATCCTTCAAAGCAAACAGCAATTCTTCAGATGCCAGCTCCAGACAATGTTCAAGCTCTACAACATTTTCCTGGTATGGTTAATTATCTTGGCAAGTTCATTTCAGACTTCAGCCAACTTTCAGCACTGCTCAGAGAGCTGACATGCAAAGATGTATCTTGGCCGTGGTTAGAACAAGACCAAAGAGCATTTGATGTCTGGAAACAGAAAATTGCCAGTCAACCAACTTTCAGATATTAAGATGTTCACAAACCAGTTACTCTTTCTTGTGATGCTTTGAAATTTGGTTTTGGTGCAGTCATTCTTTAAGCTGGTGGACCAGTAGCTTATACATCCAGAACTTTAACCCAAACTGAAATACAATATGCACAGAGAAAGAACTCTTGGCAATTGTGTTTGCATGCTTGAAGTTCCATGATTATATTTATGGTAGACTTATCCAAATCGAAACTGACCACCAACCTCTAGTCACTATTTTGAGAAAGCCTATGTATACAGCTCCTACCAGATTGCAATGCATGATGGTCAAATTACAAAAGTATAATTTCAGTTCTGTCTGCACAAAAGGCAATCTTATTTATTTTGCTGATACTTTATCCAGATCACCCAGAAATACCACTGAACAGCACGAAAATGAGAAACTTTATTTGGAAGTCATGGAAGTGAGAAATTTTTCTTCCACGTGTCTTGATGAGCATAGAAGTTGTACTGCCTCAGAGCAAGTTCTTCTGAAGCTCAACCATTTTATCAGTCAAGGATAGTCATCAAAGCAATCTGGCTTCCCAGTAGAAGTGCAGCCTTTTTTTCCTTACAGGGATGAGATTTTGTTTGATAATGGTATCATCATGACTGGTCCAAAAGAAATTGTTCCAAAATCCTTGCAACAAGAGTATATTCCCATCTTGCATCGTGGCCACCCAGGAACTGATTCTACCAAAAGAAGGGTGAGAGGACTAGTATTTAGGCCTTCTGTGTCAAGGGACATTGAGAGAGCACTTGCATCTTGTTCTGTATGTAATAGTACTAAGCCACATCAACAGCAAGAACCATTTCAGCTAAACCAGATTCCTGAACTACCTTGGTCGACAGTAGCTACAGACATTTTTAAATAGAATGATCAACATTACTTGGTGTTAGTAGACTCTTATTCAAATTGGTTTGAGATTGACTTACTTCCTAATCCAGCATCCAGTACTGTCATTACTAAGATGAAGTGTCATTTTGCAGTCCATGGTAGACCACACAAAGTTATTTCTGACAGCAGTACACAGTTTACAAGCCAGCAGTTCAAATGATTTGCTGATGAATGGGACTTTACTCATGTCACAAGTAGCCCGGTGTAGCCACAGTCAAATGGTTTGGCAGAATGTGGAGTTCAAAGTGTGAAATAATTACTAGAGAAGTCAAAAAGAGCCAATAGTGATGTTTTCTTGAATCTCTTGAATCTCAGAAATGTTCCTTGTGAAAAACATCTTGGTTCACCTGCACAGAGACATCTGTCAAGACAAACCAAAACGCATTACCAATTAGCAGTAATCTTTTGGTTCCATGTGTCAAGAACAACAGATCAGTGAAAGCCCACCTGTTAAAGAAGCACTTAACCCAGAAGTCCTATTATGAAAAGACCAGCAAACTTCTCATCCATTACGAGAAGAGGAGATAGTGAGGATGCAGATGTCCAAAGGTTTTGACCGGATTGGTGTCATGAAGAGTGTATGCCCAGAGCCAAGATCATACATTGTGGAATTGCAAGGAGCAGAATTTAGGTAGAATCAGTAATATTTGATCCCGGTGTCCAAGCCTGAATTGCAGTATCACAACTGCGAGAGAAACTCTATATCTCAGAGTGAATTATCCGGCATTCCTGTTTCAGAGGACATTCCAGTAAATATCCCTGTTCTTGAGAAGAATCCCAAAACTCCTGAAGCAAGTTGTTCACTGATGATTGTCACTGTTGCTAAACCCAGTTGAGTGACTGATACTTGCCTGGAGATCACTTGGAAATATTCTATGAAATGAGCAATAAAAAGTTACAGGACATTTCTCTAGCATTCTAGTACTACTGCAGTGTTATACTACACTGTAGTTACAGTAGAACACACACGCATGAAATACAACCATATTGCATACATTAACAAAGCTGTATTTTAGAATCAACACTACTAGTGACCACATTTTATTGTTATAGATTTGACATAGCTGTGAAGTCCATTGGACTACCTCACCCATATACCTTTATTACCTGCTGTCTGAGGAAGATAGATGATTATGTAACTGATATTGGCCTGGAGGCAGCCTTGGACAATGCTATGAGTTAAGCAATATAGGTTGCAGGCCATTGGCTTTGCTGGCTACAACAATTGCAGTGTTACAATTGACTGCAGCAACCTTACCATAGACAATCAGTGCATACAGTTCTACTGCAATGGTTTTGACAATGCAATCCTGCTGATCAACATTTTGCTTATTGTTATTTTTTATTGAAATACAGTACTTATTGCTCATTTATTGCACTACAGTTCTACAGATGTAATTGCCCATTTATTGCAAAATAGGTCTACTTGACCATTTATTGCGCTACAGTTTTTCTTGTGTATACATTATTGCAGTAAATGCTTTTCACTTTCTTGATTATTGCACTACAGTTAGCATACTAAATTTGTACTTACCACACTCATGGTGCAACCTGGCCAGGCACCTGGCATGGAACTCAACATTGTGAGCCTTTTCAACTGCAGCTGTAGGGAGAGAAGCACACCATTATGCATGCCAGTTTTGCAGACATTCAGATTGCATATTGGTAAAACAGATATTTGTGGGGTATTCCCTGACCTTCCCTCTTGAAGCCAGCTGTCCAAGGTTCCCCTCTTTCTCCTTTTTAGGTCATCATGGTGCATGGTCATTGGCACTGCTCACCTGTGGGGGATACCACCAACACTGGTGAGTTCCCTGGTCAAATAGTCCCAGGCCTCTGCCCTACACTCTGAGCCCTGGAATCCACCCTGCATCAGCCGGGGTTCATGGTTTTTAACAAGGAGCCTGACCATGACACTGGACTCTTGAATGCCCCACCACTGTACTTGAAAATGCACACCTTCACCAACAACACCAGCCATAAAAACAGATGCTTGAACTCCAATGACTGTTGCAGAATTCTTGGCTATTAGGCTTAATACAGGGAGTCCATATTATATAAGTGAATGCACTAAATTGCAAATGCTATATAATCGACCCACTAACACTGAAAAAACAAAATGTCAAACAAACAGATCATCGATTTTGTCCCAGGGGAAAAAACACAAAATAAAGTGGGGGGGGGCTTTGCCTCCCACACCCCCTGATGTGGGGGGTCTGCCTCCCACACACCCTACTTAAATATACTAACTCCGAGATCACACCACAGTGGAGGAAATGGCACAGTCCTGAAAATGGCCCAGTGATTTTTTTCCCTAGGAAAAAAAATCGCTGTTCCGTGCTTTCGAGATTTTGTCATTTTGGGTAAGTCAGTTCGATTAAGCAGCATTTGCAATTTAGTGAGTTCATTGACTTAATGGGGACCCCATATAAGCTGTTTTCCTGCCCTTACACATCATGCAGCAACATTCAAAAAAGCACAGTGTCACTTAGCGAGCAAACCAGCTAAGTGAAGCCAAGTAGTGGAGAAACTCACAGAACAGTGGTTTTAGTGAGGCTTAGCACCGTACAAACATTAGTAGCTGTTAACATGTTTATGCACTGCTTTGCATGAATGAGAAGTGCTTAGCAGAGTGCAGCAGTGCCAACATTCACAACACAGGGAAGCAGTGCCAAAATTCACAATAGTTTCATAAAAATTCAAAAAAATAGACTGCAGCACCAGCTTTAACTCTGGGAACTTGGCTGTTGCCACTTGTGTAGGTGCCTGCTTTTGTAACTACTGTTATGCCTTGTTAAAATTTGTTAGAATCAGCTAGGGTGCATACCCCAGGGGTGACAGCTGCAAACCTTCTTCCTCTTAGCCTCCCCTTCATCCGTTTCACTGTTGATATATTTTGCTTAACTTATTTGTTTTATATTAATGTATTTAGCCCCTCTCAATAGAGTCATAGCCTTCAGTCCCTCCCCATCAGTACTTATTCTTCACTAATTAACTACTACCTGCTTGTGTCTCCCTTCTTAGCAAGCATAGGGCTCCCCTGAGTTACCTGCTCACTCAAATCACCTGATTGTTCTTCTTTTTTTTTTCCTTCCTCTTGTTTTTCTTTTTTTTTCCTTCCTCTTGTGCTTTCTCCTTGCCAGGTTGACCCGGTCCATTCGACCTCACTATGCTCAGGCTCACTCTGCTCCCCTGCCATACTCCCATTCCCATACACCCCCACTTTCATTTCCTTTATACATCTCTCCTCTCCACCCCATTCATTTCTGACCAATCCCCTCAATCTCCCAATTCTCTTTTCCCCACCCCTTCCATATACTTTAATCCCCTCCTTCCATACTTCATTTCATATACCCTCCCCAAATTTCCTCCCTTCAAATCTGCCTTAGTCCCCTTCTCTGTCAATCACCTATCTCTCTTTAAACCTTCTATACCTTACTGCTCTTACTAATACTTAGCTAACTCTTCTCTACTATGTCACATCACCACCTACATATCCCCTCTTTTCTCCTACTAGCATTATCTACTTCATACCATATACCTCTGTATTACATAGCATCAACACCAACTCACACAAACAACCACCACCATTATAGCTACCTTCACACAATTCTAATCTCTCCTTGCTTATTTTCTATCTCTCCTACCACTTACTATTCAATTATGATGTATCCTAATGTTTTATTTTCCATATTTACAAAATCCATAACTCCATGAGCACTTGGCTCACTCTCCTTATGATTGGTTTCATTGATGCACTACTCCTGGATGGGGACATCCACCCCAACCCTGGACGACCCATCACTTCTTACAAGCAAACACTCCCAACCTCAACCCCCTCGACAATGTCCCATATCCACAGTCCATCTCCTAAATCCCTAACTATTTTCTCTCTAAATATCCAAAGCATTGTTAACAAAACTACAGACTTGCAGTCATGGATTGACCTCAACTCCCCGCACATCTTAACCCTCTCAGAAACCTGGTTAAAACCTCACATCTCTAACTTAGAAGTCCTTCCCCCAGGCTACAATATCTTCCATGCAGACAGAGCAAATAAAAGAGGTGGAGGTGTTGCTATCCTCTACTCCAACCAACTTACTCTCTCTCTCCACTCTCACTTTCCATACCTAGCTTTGTTCTGATGAAATACTAATAGTAAACTGTCACCTTAACCCCTATAAAAAATTGCCATTGTATCCATCTACATCCCCCCAGGGGACAACATCTCCATCCTTGAAAACTTTCTCTCTTGGGTCACCCTAAACATTCTTTACAAAATCATTATACTTGGTGACATAAATATGGATTGGACCACTCTTTCTTCCTCATCATAGTCTCAATCTGTACGGCTTCAACCAACTAATATATTCCCCTACCAGATACAACAGAAGCTCTGCCTCAGGATTTATAATAGACTGGATCCTTACTTCTAACCCTTGTCTCTACCATAACCCTGGCATTTTCCCTAACTCTCTAAGTGACCATTCCCCTATTTATATCCATAGATACTCCCAACACCCTCCCCAAAGAACGCCTTTACAGAGAATGTCATGATCTGACTCACTTCAACGCAGTCAGTTTCATCTCCACCTTGTCCAACATAAACTGGTCCTTCCTTAAAAACCTCCTCCTTAATGATGATGTAACCTCTTTCAATACTCTATTTCTAGATGTACTAAACTCCGTGGCACCTTCCAGGAAAATTAGGGTAAAATCAAAATGTGCTCCCTAAGCAAACACGCTCTATCATGCATCAGAGGGGTGCTGCCTGGAAAACTTGGGCCAGAAATAAAACTCCTCCCTTACTCCAAAGATACAAGGAACTTAAAAACAGGTGTAAAAAACTAGTTATCAGATATAAAATAACTTTCTTTGCCTCCAACCAATGTAGCCCACATAACAACCCTAAAAAATTTTGGTCTGCCATAAATAAAATCCTCCACCCTGGTAATCCTCCTACCTCCAACTCGTTCCCTCTCAATACTGCCTTAGAGACTGCTGCTCTTTTAAATAATTACTTTATTGAAACAATCCAAAAACTAACTCCAAATAGCTCTACTGTCTCCTCTCTACCTTTACATCCCAGTCTTCCTTCCTGCAATACATTATCCCTACAACCAGTTCCCATTACTTTTTCATCAAATCCCAACTAAATAAACTTAAGCCCTGCGCTACCTCTGTTGACAATCCACCTTCCTACTTTCTTGAAATTGCTGTCAATGCTATCAATTACCCAGTCTCTATCCTTATTAATCATTCTATGACTGAATCTCTTGTCCCACATGTATGGAAATCCTTCTACACAATCCCTCTTCACAAAGAAGGAAACTCCATTGACCCATCCGACTATCGTCTCATTGCTATACTATCCCCCCTTTCCAGAATTTTAGAAAAGTGTGTCCACACTCAGCTACTTAAACATCTGTTAAAAAATAGCCTTCTTACTCCCACCCAGCATGGCTTCAGACCCCACCACAGTACAACAGCTCTACTCTCATTCACCAAAACAGTAGCAGAAGCCCGTGATAACAACCTACTAGTTTCCTTCTTATTCCTCAACCTCTCCAAAGCATTTGATACTGTCTCTCACTCTAAACTGATAACTAAACTCCCTGACCTCCATGTCTCCACCCCCTCTTTAAGCAGTTTTTTCTAGCTACTTATCTAATACAAAACAATCTATACAGTGGAAAACTGTCATCTCCCCATTTTTTCCTGTTAACCTCAATGTCCCCCAAAGCTGTATGTTGTGTCCTCTCTTGTTCAATATTTTTACTAACAGTTTATGCTCTGCTACCAATCTCTCTGCACTCTTACAGTATGCCAGTGACTTGACCCTTATTACCACTGCCCACAGCATCCCAGAACTCCTTGCTCTTACCCAAGACAATTTTACAGCCATCAAAACCTGGCTCACCGATAATCAACTAATTTTAAATAAAAAAAAAAAAAAACTAAACTTCTACTTTTCCTTCCTAAAACATTGGCAACACACAAATCCACTTTCTCTATTACCTCTCTCAACAATACCGCTGTTAGACGAGAACCCCATACTAGATTACTTGGTGTTATAATTGATGATGAATTACAATTCAACATACATATCCATCATTGCATTAAAAAAAAAAAAACAGAAACTTGGTCTCCTGTACTGTAACCACATATTGCTTTCAACCTCCACCAAACCCTCCCTGGCCCTGTCTCTACTATTACCCTGTCTTTTGTATGCAGCTCCAGTTTTTACTAACCTTCAGTCTTCACTTCTCTCTAAACTAGAGCAAGCATACAATAAAATAGCTAGATTCACCTGTAATCTCCCTTACAAATCCCACCACTGCCTCACCCTTAAATCATTACAATGGCCTGAATTCCGTAAACAACTGTTTTTTCTCAACTGCATATCACACACTCACTTCTTTATAATCCCTCCATCTCTAAAACTGTACCTATATATAACCCCGACGTTAACTTTGTACATCTGACAAACATCTTCTTGACATTTACAAACCATCAAAAAATATCACTAAGTCCCTATATAAATACTCTGTAGCTCACACCTGGAACTCCCTTCCACTTAAAATGAGAAGTATCCCCCATAAGTTCCATTTCAAACTACAAGTCAAACACTACCATCTTAAGACCTGGTCCTGCACTTGCCAAGCTCCAACCTGATCTCTAACTGATTTATTCCTAAATTCTACTGTTGATTACTTTCAGTTTTTCTCTCTTTTTCTATGCCTTTCTTTCTTACTCTTCTTTACAGTATATTTACAATCAAGTTCTTGTAAAGATTCCTACTTGGGGATTATCATGCCGCTATTGTATTGGATTTTTTGAAACTTATGTATAACTATATTGTCTTTGTTGATTTCATCTTATGTAAATGTTTCTTGTCAATATTACTATTGTAATTTTTAGTCTTTGTATTAATTATTGTTTTTTGGCATATCTGTAATTGTAATTGGAACTTTTCTCCTTCGGTCTCCACTGAAAATGGGACTTTGACTCATTTGGACCAACCCGGTTAACAAATGACAATAAATAAATAAAAATAAAATAAAATAAAATAAAGTACACAAGTAAACCCAAAAATGGCAGACTGCTCCAGTTCTTCAAATCTCTTTATTCATAAAGGTATGAGTGCTTTCACAGGTTATACTGCTTTATCAGATACAAATACTCTAATAAACAAGTCACATGATACATTTCACTTAACTCTAAAAGGGACGCAGTCATAACAATACATAGCATTATGCACACTAACTAAAAACAATATATCTAATATGAGTATAAACTCTTTTAAAACAGTAACTACACACATATTCTACACTAAATTTTGCTACTTCATCTGTGTAGGTGCGTACTCGTTAGTTTAGGTTTAATGGGCACCCTATCATTCAACCCATGCCCATAGTTGCTTCTAAGCCTGATTATCCATTTGGCTTCCAGTTGTTCTGTAGTATTTCTAATATCACCACATCTGGTACTCTCAAACACTCTACCAATAGCTATAAATAAACATGTGTGTGTCAAATCTGTCTCCAAGACATGTTTAGAAAGGGCACTGTTTCAGCTGCACTTACTAATATGATAAACATGTTCTTTTATACGATCCCACAGGGCTCTATCTGTTTTCCCAAAATATTTTAAGTTTGGCTGTTCACCAGGTACATGCAGCACTGGACTACAGTACTTCATTATATAATAAAAGGAAACCAATGGCTCTCTACCTAAGGTGCTGTAGGGAGCTAGGCTTTCAAATCAACTTACTCATCTGGCCACCATTTTCCTTGTGAAGGGCAATATCCAAATAGCGTGTACGCTTATGCAGAGGTTACACATCTTCTGCTCTACAGATCTCCATAATATAGAAGCACGTTTGGCCAGTGAATGGATCCCCAAGTAAAATTCCCTTAAACAATAAAGGAAAGGATTATTACAACAAACAGGTTTGAAATGGGCTGGTACGGAAGCTGAACATATAACAGAGGAAGAAGAGGATTTGTAGTTTTCTAAACCCGACATTCAACTAGATGAAATAGCCACCGTGGTGAAATCATGGGGAGATTTGGCTGCAACACCAGTTACCAAAGAAGAGTACTTAGCAGGCTCCCTACATGACACTGATGTTCAGTGACTCCCTAAGAACTTGGTATAATCTCAGGTGGTCTTCACCTTCCATACACAAGGTACAAGGTACTATCTTAACCTTGGCCAATACCAGACTGGAGTTGTCATGTTCCCATATCTTTGTGAGGTTCCTCTCACCTCCCAAAGACATACTAAGTGTTACCACCTCAAATGTAAACAAGAATGGAGTTGTGAGTAATGGCACAGACTTTAAATGATCCCTATAGAAGGAAGAGTTGTACAGACCAAACACTTTAGGCATCAGTTGTGGTGTGCAGTATTCTTAAGACAGCAGAACAGTCACAGATTGCATGCCATATCAGGGCTAGCATTTGATGGTGTAATATCTGGATGGGGTTATTTGGTCATGTTGACTAATGTCAAAAATGGGCATGGTGATAAGTGGGTTGAGGACATGGCTTACTCTGACCTGTGCCAAGGCCCCATGCTAATGGTGGGAGGGGCTTTTTTCTACCATATGCCCAATTTTGATTCTGAATCAGAATCTCCTTTAGAAGAATTTTCATTTTCTGAAACTGTGTTGAGAATGAATAATGTATTTCAATGGAAATGGGTTGCAATAATCTCTGACGAAATGTTATGCCATGTTATAAGTGGATGTACTACTACCTACTCATATTCCTTTTTTGATATTTGTTGCCAGCTTTCGAGGATGTTTTTGATATTGACTGTGGTTTGCCTGATAGCCAACCCTCATCTCCTCAAAAGGCAGATAGACTTTGAAAGGTTCCTCAGTCTTGCAAGTATTTGTTTTCTCATCCCAGGTCTGACCCCGCAGCTATGTCTATTTCTAGTCCAGCATCTAATGAACTCTGTTTAATGCTAAGGGAAAACTTTTGAAAGATCGGGGGAGAGAATTTGATCTTATACAAATTTAACCTTCAGGATTCTGAATTACCAGGCTCATATGTTGAATTATAGTTTGATTTATTTTACAATCTGAGGAACATTTCTGCCAGTTTTCCATATTCCAGCAGTAGGTCCTTTCTGAATTCCATTATTGCCTCACTTTCACAGGTAACTAAACATTCTTTAAAGAGTATGCATGATTGTGCTGACTCTGTGTCCAGGACAGAAGATTTTCTTCTGTGAGCAGGAGGTATGCTTGGATATATAAGGAAAAGTTTTCTGAAAATGTTAAATCAGAAATCTTAAATTCTCCTTTGGATAAGGAGGTTCTGTTTGGTCTTTCTACTACCCAGGTGCTCAATCATGTGATTTAAGATAAACGTTAACTCATGGGGCGACTAAGATCTTTAGTCCGCCTTCTCAAAGTCTACAAATTAAAATATAAATTCTAGCTCTTTTTTTTTTTTTCCCCAAAAAGCAAAACAGGCCACCAGAATGATCTTTTGGAGTGCAAAATTTTAAGAAAAGTTGATGGGAAGGATCTAACAAAAAGGAGAAAACCTTCCAGAAACAGGGGCAGTCCACTACTTCAGAATGATTATTGCAACATTCTTCCCTTTTATCCACCCTCCCTGCCATTCCATTAAACCTTCCCCGAGCCTAGTTCTCCATCCCCCCTTTGGCATCAAACTGTTTCAAACAAATGAGTTTTAAAAGTTGTTCATGATAGTTACAAATAGCAGTGAGAAACTGTACCTCCCGTTTGTGGAATCCCCCATTCATTCTCCAAACCAGACTTCCTTGTTTCCTCCAGCCATCATTCAAATGCTTCTAGGGGGCATATAGCCAGTGGCCTTAGAACAGAAGGGGGAAAATTTTTTATTCAAGGATTTTTCTGGTGCCAAAGAAGGAGCTTTCTTGGAGACCCATGATTACGACCTATCCCTCCTCAAACAAAGTTCAAAATGTTGGCATTGCAAGGTTTGTTACCTCTTTTTCTTCACTTGAGTTTTCTGGTAACACTAGACTTTATTATATTTTATATTTTATTATAAGTCTGTCTGCGCAACCCAACCCAATTGTTTCTCTATTTATCATGGGTTTATTAGGTGGGGTTAGTTAGGAGGTTTCTAAAGGTTATGTGTGGGGGGAAGATATGTTAGTTTGGGCACAGTTACTGTCTGCCTCTATCAGAGACATGGGAGTCAGACCAGGAGTTAATTTCCAATTTCTCGTCCATAGATTGAGATTATGCTAAAATAGGATTAGGAATAGACTCTTTTTTGTATGGATGGGGAGACTGCTCCAGAGCATGAGAATTCTCTGATACACATATGTCCTTCTTATGTTACAAACAAAATTTAAATCCTTGGATCTAGTGGTTCTGATGCTGTTTGTTTTGCAGATATGCAAAAAGGGCCTTAATCCTCTGTGCTAACTACCAGTCACAAATCTCTCATTCCTTCTCACAGGTTTTGTTTCTAGGATGCCTTTTGGACTCCCCCATGCAAAAGATGTTCCTTACTCTAGAAGAAGTAGAGCTGTATCTGTAAATGCTCCTGACTTTTCACATCAGTCATAGTCTTCAGTCCAAGAGTATCTCAGGATATTACAGTTTGTGGCATCTATTATTCTTATGATTCTTCTTGCCAGGTTCCATGTGAGAAAAATTCAAAGATGTTCAAAAACTGGACCTAACATGCCCACCCACTAGATTTTCAGATTCCAGTATTGAACTATGTAAAGAGAGAGCTTTCTTGGTACAGAATGCAGAATTCTCTGATTCCAGATTTCCACTTCTCTCTCACATCCTCTGCTCAATCTGTAGCAACAGATGTGTCAGATTTTTCCATGGGAGTTGTATTGATGGGGGTAAAAATGCAGGATCTTTGTAACAGACTAGACATACCAAAGCACATACATGTGAAGGAGATGTTGGCTGTGATCCATGCTATAAAATATCTTCACCATTTATGGTCTCCAGGACCTTTACATATGATTACAGACATTGCAACAGTGATGTGGTACATATGCAAGCAGGGAGTTAGCAAGTCATACTCTCACTCTGCAGGATTGCTATAGTACCTTGGGAGGATCCTTTATAGAACTGTTTAATCATCCAAGCTTCTTACACTCCATTAGAGCAAAATGAAGAGTCAGGCAACCTGAATAGGATCAGGACAGGCCTTCACAAATGGAAATTATTTGGGGGAAGTCTTTGAGGAATTAATCTTTTTTGTGAGAAACACCTTAAGCAAATCTATTTGTCTTTCAAAACAGATAACTCAATAAATTCTGCTTTAGGACTCCTTGCAACCAGGCATGGAAAACAGATGTGTTTTCATTTCCATGGACTGAAATGTCCCTTTATGCATTCCACCCTTTCCATAGGTTCATAAGTTGATAGGTGTGTACCAGGCTAATGGCCCTGGAGCCTTTACTAGCCTAGCCCATAGAAGTGCCCTGGCATCATGCTTCCTGATGTTAGTTCCCAGTGCCTCTATCAAGTAGAGCCACTGGAGTGATCCCCGGGGTGAACTTTCTATTCAGTGTCATTTTGATGATTTAGAAATGGTCCCCAAAGATCATTGTGGTGACTCCCTTCTGGCCCAGACAACAGTGGTTCTCTCTTCTTATGGAATTCACCAAGGCAATTATCATAAGTTTCCTCTCAGATTTGATCTACTTATATAAGATAAGGGAGTTTTATACACTGCAGTCTGAAACAACTATAACCATCTTCCTGGATGCTTCTATTTTGATAACATTAAGGCACTTTGATTCTGAGAATGTTCAACAGGTACTAAAAGGTGCAAGAAATGCTGTTACAATTAACTCTTATACTGCCTAATGGAAAAGATATGCTAGTTAGTACCACACTAATAATGAGGGCTCAATCAGGGATTATGTACCACTGGTTTTACAATATCTGTGCGAATTACTATCCTCTGGCCTGTTTTACTCCTCTGTTAAGGTTCATATGTAGTCCATTTCAGCATGACTGCCCAAGGATCCTCAGCTTTCTTTTCTGACTTTTGTCAAGCTGTTCTTGAATGGGGTTTTGTATTTAAGACCACCTAGGAAACAGGTGGTACCTTGTTAGGATCTTAACTTAGTGCTAATAAAGTTAACTCGGTCTCATTTTGAACCAGCTCATCAGTGTGATTTATGGTTCATTACTTGGAAGACGGTGTTGCTCATTGCTCTGACATCTGTAAGAAAAGCTTTTGAGTTGCAAGCTATCATGGTCTGTGAACCCCATTTAATTTTCCATAAAGATGGGTTGCTTTAATAACGAATCCCTCATCCATGCCAAAAGTAGTTTCAACCTAGCCATTCATCTCCCTATGTTCTTTCCTGAACCTAAAACAAAGGAGAAAAGATTCTTCATAAAATAATATCTTGACAGAATGAAGTCCTTCAGGAAAGCTGAGCAGCTCTTTATAACCTATGAAGGGATAAAGAAAGGACAGCCCATGTCAGTAGAAACTATTTCCCAATGGTTGTCTTTTTTTTTCCCATAACAAATCAATTTTTGGCAGGTCAAGGCACATTCTAAAAGAACCTTGTCTTCTTAGATAGCATATTGGAAAGGATAAAATTATGTAACAATTCTAGAGGCAGTTACTTGGTCCTATATGCATACTTTTACATAGGACTACAAACTGGATTCTTTTTCAAGGTCCAGTAGAGGCTTTCCTAGTATCACTCTCCAAGGGCCCCTGAATCCTAAATCTTCCTCCTCGTAACGAGTAAACTATGGTAATCTACCGGTATAGCTAAGGCTACTGCAGCAGTAATTCATGATGAACACAGCACATTTGTGTAAGTTGCACTTACCATAACAGCATGTATTCAATTAAATCACTGCTACAGTAGCCGAACACTCCCTCCAAAAGTTATGAGTTCCTAACTTTAGTTTGTTTTCAGGGCAGTAGTCTCCTGATTTTCTGTTGGCAAAAAAGTCATAAAGTCCTTTTGATTCTCATTCTGCTGTTTTCTCCTATAGGAGCTCAAGCTAACAGTAACCTTGGCACATGTGTAGTGGGATCCTAAGGCTTTGGAAGATGGAGAGCTGTTATATCCTTGATAGGATCTCTCCCTTTTAACTAAGGCTACTGCCGCAGTGATTTAATTAAACAGTTATTCAGTAAAGTAGTTAGGGCAAGGGCAAGGGCAACTGCCATGGCATGAAGCATTGAGGGAAGAGATCAGCCAATCCAGATCTTTGTATAATGCTTGTATTTGCAGTCTGCACACTGTAGCACAACGTGTATGGTCTAAACTGTAGCAACTACTTGTTACATTATAGCAAGTAGTTTGCAGTTTGCTACAGTTTAAAAAGGACATTTTTATTTATTTATTTTTATTTATTTATTTAAATTTGTTGACCGGGAATGTCCGACTGGACGTAGGTCCATTTTCAGTGGAGGCCCTGGGAGAAAAGCTCCACAGTAAAATAAACAGACAGTAGTTGCATTGGATTACATAGCGATTAACAATTTAACATAGCAATTACTTACAACATATTTACAGATGAAGAACATAGTACATCAGTAGACAACTAGAATCTTTATCTGTGAAGTACATAACAGACATTAACAAATGTTACAATGAGAAGTTCCTGCTGTATAATAAGTTCTAGGCTTATGAGCATCTGAGCTTGTTATAATCAAGGTAGTTAGTGGAGTGGAAAGAAAGGTAGTGGTTGGATGGGGTGGGTGATATTAGAGTGGGAGTTGCAAGGGCATAGCCAGCATGCTTTTAGGTGCGCTATTAGTAAAGTTTTGAAGTGGGTGCATGATGGCACGGAGATAATTGTGGGTGGGAGTGAGTTCCATAATTTGGCTATGGCGCAAGAGAATAGTGCTTCACCAGCAGAGTTATTGGCTTTAGTGATCTGCAAGTGATTTTTGTTGCTGGATCTTAGTGGTCTGGTGGTGCGATAGGGTTGGAGTAGATTCTGGAGGGATGGGACATTTAGTGGATGGTTTACTAGTTTGTGGGTGAGTGAGAGTTGATACCACTGAAGTAGGTGAGGGAGTTCAAGCCAGCCCAGTTCAGCAAATGAGAGACAGTGGTGACTACGGCAGGATGCCCCTGTGGCAAATTTGGCGATTTTGTTGTAGCAGGTCTCAAGCTTGTTTAGATCACATTGCCTTAGGTTGGTATATATTGGAGAGGCATAAAGTAGGGTGGAGATAAGGTGGGAATTTGCTACTGAAATCTTTGCTGCTTTGGTGAGAAATTGCTTATTTCTGTATAATGCTCCTAGCTTTTTTGGACTTTTTTTATGGTCATGGATATGTGAATGTCAAATTTTAGTTTATTGTCTATTTCCACTCCTAGCAATTTGGTTTGTTCAGTTGGGTATATAGCGGTGGTGTTGTCTTTTGCTGTGATGTTAAAGTGGGAGTTGTTCTGAGTATGTTTGGTGGGTTGGAAGATGAGTAGTTTAGTTTTGTTTGGGTTGAGTATTAATTGGGCATTGAATAGCCATGTTTCAACAGAGGAAAAGGCTTCCTGTGTGACTTTTTGCAGTTTGGGTAGGGACTGGGCTGAGCAGATGATGGTCGAGTCATCTGCGTATTGTATGAGTGTGCCGTGTTTGGTGGCAGAGGCTAGATTATTGGTGTAAACAGAGAAGAGTAGGGGTCCAAGGATGGATCCTTGGGGAACCCCTATGGAGACAGGTAGTTGGGGAGATATGTCATTCTGCTATACAACGGATTGCTGGCGGTCAGACAGGTAACTCTGAAACCAGTTGGTGACTGATTGTGAGAAGGATAGGTTATTGAGGACAGAGATAAGTTGTTTGTGTGGGACCATGTCAAATGCTTTAGATAGGTCTAGGAAAGTAGCAGAGGAGAGATAGCCATTGTTTTTATGCTGAAGGATAGTGTTAGTAAAGGAGAGTAAGGCAGTGGTGGTGCTATGGTTTGGTCGGAAACCATGCTGAGTACTGGAAAGGAGGTTGTTAGTAAGGAGGTAGTCTGAGACCTGAGAGTGTATGCATCTCTCTAGTATTTTGGAGAGTGGAGAGAGAATAGCTATGGGGTGGTAACTGGTTAATTCTGCGGAGGGTCCGCCTTTGTGGAGGGGAATTATATGTGATACTTTCTACAGTGTGGGAACATAACTTTCTGACAGAGATCGGTTAATCAAGATGGATACTGGGTAGGCCAGAGCATCAGCTGCGATTTGTAGGTATTCACTTGGGATGCTGTCTGCTGCTAATTTGGTGGGTTTAAGTTTAGTTAAGAGTTTTTTTATGTTGGAGGTAGGTACAGGAGGAAAAAGAGAAGGCAGTGGGGAGATTACTAGTTGAAGGTGTGGGTTGGAGGGGAGGGGGGTTGTGTTGTTTAGCTAGTGATAGTATGGTTTGGGTGAAGTGTGTGTTGAATGAGGTAGCAATATTTTCTGAGGAGTGGGGGATGTTAGGAGGAGGGGTACTGACTTTACCTGGGTGGAGGATGGAGTTTATGGAGGACAAGAATTGTTTGGGGCTGTGTTGTGAGGAGTCTAGGGCAGACTGGTTGTATTGGAATTTGTCCTGTTTTATTAGCTTTTTGACTCTATTAAACAAAAGTATGAGTATTATTATTATAAAGTATTATTAAGTATTATTATAAAGTATTATTTTAAACTAAAGTATGAGTGCTGTAGTGTTCCGTGCAGGTAGAGTATAAACTGCAGCAAATGTAAACACTTCAAAGATTTCTAATGAAGAAAATTACAGGTCTTAAATCCTTCCACTACTACGATAAATTAGCATGACTCTCCTTGCACTCATTAGCCGCATCTATATTACAACTTCAAAGATTTAGTTGATCGAATAAAATAAAGCTCGATCTTGTAATATCGACAGCTAAAAGTGTCAACCGGCCGATTCAACCAAGGGAAATACGCCCCTTGGCCGAATCAAAAAAAAACTTTACATCCGAAATCAAGTGGGGGGCTTCACCCCCCACACCCCCCTAACTAAATATACCAACTCAGATCGCTCCAAATTGGAGAAAAGGGCATACTCCACATAACGGCCAAGGAAAGTGTTTCCCTGTGTTAAATCGGCCATTCGACAATTTACAGTTTCAATATTACAAGTTCGAGCTTTACTTATTCGATTAAGTAAAGTTTTGATCTTGTAATAGAGACCGCTTTAGCCTACAGGTTGCTGTCCGGTGACTTGTGTCTCACTTTGCAGGCCATGAAAGTTTCAGTTATGTTTCTTCACATAACAAATGACTCTACAAACACCCGCACTAATGGCCTAAATCTATATCAGCAAGTAAACGGACCTCACTAGTAGGATAAGTTTCTAACTCTACATTTTCCTAGCCTACCAGTTCAGGTTAAAAAAGTACTGCTTTGACTATCTTTAAGGATGGTCTTGATGGATGCATGTGTAGACAGAACTTTACACCAGGGTTATCATGTGCAACTCTGCTTTATTCAGGAGATGAATACTATTAAGTGCTTGAAAAGAGTTGTTTTTCTGCTTAAAGTTGTATATAGCTAGGCTTATTGTTCCCACACTTGCTTGTCTACTATGTTCCTATATTTCTAATACAGTTGCTGTGCTATGCTGTTATTTATGAAACAATTAGTTAATTACTAATCTCAAGGAATCTATGTGCTGGGTGGATTGTGTTAAAGGTAGGATTTTGTTTTCTTGAAGTAATCTGGGACACATCCACAAATATCCTCCTCGCTCTTTCTGAGTCGAGTAAACATTTCTCTGATGTAAAAGTCATGTGATGAGAGTATTTCAAATTAGAGCCAGTATAGGGTCTTCTGTGAAACAGACTTCAGATGAGTGTGGGCTTGTTATGGCTCTGCAGTTTGAGATTAACATTAATAGACCACAAATAAGACCCAGTATATTTATTTATTTATTTATTTCCAGTTTGATGACCAGGGATGTCTACTGGGCTCAGAGAGCCCATTTTCAGTGGAGGCTCGGGGAGAAAAGCTCCATGTTACAAAGTTTAGATACAGATACAATATAGAAAAGAAGACCAATTTACAATTATTTTTCATGCTAATGAGCAGGTGTAATTTCTTATGTACATGTTACCTTTAGATACAGACACAATATTATTAATGAACAATTTACAGTTAAATTTCATGTTACAGAGCAGGTGTATATTCTTAGCTACATGGTACAAATTTGATATTTACAATATGTACATATGTGTGGTAGCCTATAGATCATAGCTAGAGAAGCTAGTAATCACAGCTGGAGAGGGGTTTAGAGGTGGAGGGAGACTTATAGGACTAGATGGGGAGAATGCAGTTGCATTTTCTGTTAGAGTAAAGGTAGGAATGTAACTGAGATTTAAAGTTTTCAAAGTTTGCACAGGTCCTTAGAAAGGAAGGAAGAGAATTCCATTTTTTGCTAAGGAAAATGTCAGGAGCTGACCAGCAGGGCAACTGGGTTTTCGGACACAGATTAGGTTTTAGTGAGTAGATCTGAGAGTTATCTGAGGGGTGTAGGGGAGAAGGATGTTGCATAGAGCAGGGCACTTAGAAGGTTGAAAAATTAGTTTGCGGGCTGTGGTAATCTGAAGATAGTCTAGATGGTTGGAGAGTTCAAGCCAGTGTAACAAATTAAGAGCAATACAGTGATGGGAGGAATATTTGGCTTTGGTGACAAATTTAGAAATCTTATTATAACAGACTTCCAGTTTTGAAGTGAGTGTGGCAGATAAGTTAGTTAATAGAGGAGCGCCATACATTAGTGAGGGGAGTAGCTAGGTAGTGGCAAGTGTTTGTCTGGCGAAAGGAGAGAGAAATCGGATGCTCCTGTATAGCATACCAAGTTTTATATGGATTTTCTTAATATTTTGCTGGATGTGAGTGTGAGTGGATGTGAGTGTCGAATTTCAGGTGTTCATCAGTAGTGACCCCAAGTAATTTGGCAAAGGGAACAACCTCTATAGTGGAGTTATTTTGGCTAATGATTTGGAATTCTTTTTTTTTATCCATAGGGGAATCTTTTGAGGGAGAGAATAATAGTATTTTGGATTTATTGGCATTTAGTGAGAGGTAATTCTGAAGCATCCAATTTTCAGTGGTGGAGAAAGCAACCTGGGTCAGTGTCTGAAGCTCTGGGAGATTGGTGGCACTTCAGATTAATGTGGGATCGTCTGCATATTGTACAACTTTAGTATTGGGTATGGCTTTCTGGAAATTGTTAATAAAGATGTTAAACAGCATTGGACTGAATATGGATCCCTGGGGAACCCCAGTGGGGGTGGGAAGGAAGGGTGAGGTGCCTGCCCCCCATTTTACAGCTTGAGATCTATTGGAGAGGTAGCTAGAGAACCAGGATAAGGTATTCTGTGAGAGATTAAGGTCGGAGAGATGGTTTAGGAGATGGGTGTGAGAGATGGTATCAAATGCCTTGGACAGATGTAGAAGAACAGTAGAAACTATTTTTCCAGAGTCCCTAGCAAGATTTATTGTCTCTAGGAAGGAGAGAAGTGCAATGGTTGTACTATGGCCTGGACAGAAGCTGTGTTGGGTTGGAGTGATTAGTTGGTTATTGGCTAAGAATAGCATGAGCTGAATGTGAATGCATTTTTCTAGTAGTTTGGAAATTGGGGAGAGGATGGCTATGGGGTGGAAGTTGGAGATGTTATTGTTTTTGCCCCCTTTATGGAGAGGTAGAATGAAGGCAGTGCACCATAATTTGGGAACATAAGATTCTAGCATGGATCTATTGATTAGGATGCTAATGGGAAGAGCGATACCATCTGTGGCTATTTTTAGGAAGGAGGATGGGATATTGTCTGGGGCACTGGAGCATGGTTTTAATTTGGAGAGTAATTTTTTTTATATAGGATGTTGAGATGGGTTTAAGGTTGAATATAGGTGGAGGGTTGGGGGCGGAGGGTGTTGTAGGTGGTGGTGATGAAAGGGTGGATTGAGGGGAGGGGTTATTGTTAGGGAAGTTTTTTGTCAGTTCAACTATGGAGTTAGTGAAGAAGGAGTTGAATAGAGAGGCTATTTCAGGGTCAGATTTGCTGGTGTCAGGGCAGGGGCTGCTTTTGGTACCTGGGTTGAGAAGAGAATTAATGGAGTTCCAGAATTGTTTTGGGCTTTTAGATTTGTTAGATTGGAGTTTAATATAGTAGGACTTTTTGTCTCTGATGATTTGTTTTTAGCAAGGTTGCGGAGTTGTTTATATTTAAGAAAAGTTTCTGGCTGCCTGTTTTGATGGTATGTTTCCAGGATTTGTCTCTTTGTAGCATAAGTTTTTCATATCTTTGGTTAGCCAAGAGGTGGATTTGGTTTTTACTATTTTTGTTCTTGGTGGCACTAGGGAGTTGAGGGTGTTTAAGAAGGAGGAGTTGAAAAATTCTATGGCATTATCTAGTGGAAGGGTTTTTAGTGGGTTCCAATTTGTTTGTTTCAGGGAGTTAGAGAAGGTAGTTGGGTCAAAGTTCGTGAGGTTATGTGTGCGGATGAAGTGGTGTAGGTGAGGAAAGGAGTGGGTAGCTTGGTAGATAAATGCTGGCAAGTGGTCTCCTATAGGGTTAGGTGTGATGCCAGAGTTTAAGATTTTATTGGGATGGGAAGCTAGGATCCAGTCTAGTATGGCACCTGGGGGGTTAGTTTTATTGGACCTGGTGATGGGGTTAGTAACTTGTGTATAGTTAAATAGATTGATGGATATGGTGGGATTGGGGTTATTGATTTTATTCCAATTGATGTTTGCATCTCCAAGTATATAGGTTTCCTGCTTAATATTGGTTGAGGTCCAGAGGAGTATGTCCTCCAGAGTAGTGGTGTTGTTACCAGGGGGGATATAGAGAGCAACTATACAAATGCTTTTGTGGTTATTTACTTTTAGAAGGCCTGTTATTAGTTCTGCATTGTTGAATGTGGGGATAGGATTAGGGTATGGAGTGACAGATAGTAGATTAGAGTAGATTAAGGTTACCCCACCTTTCTGTTTGGGCGGTTGTGTCTGAGGGTTGAAATTCAGAGGGAAGGATTTCAGAGTCACTAATGTGAGGTTTTAGCCATGTTTCTGAAATGGCTACAATGTCAGGTTGGTTGTAGTTCAACCAGGCATTGAATTGGGTTACTTTATTTCTTAAATGTTGTGCATTAATGGTGAAGAATTTGAGGTATTTATGGTTAGCTTTATAGTTTAAGGTGGGGAGATTAGCAGTACAGGTAGTGTTTGGGCCAGGATTTGGATGTATGTCTCCAGCTAAGCAGAGGTAGTTGAGGAAGGGTAGCAGTATTTTTGATTTGGTGTTTAGTAGTTGTGGGAAGTAAAGTATTAGCTTAGGAGTATAGTACTTAGTTGAGGGGGGAAATAATTTTATTCTGAAGTAGTGGAGTGGGTTGGGTTGAAGTAGTGAAGTGGATATGTTGTGGAAGTGTGCTTTGAGTGATAAGAAAGGAGGTTAGGAGTGGGAGGATAGGATAGGAAGGGTGGGTATAGATCTCACATCTTTTTATAATCATATCTTTGGCCAGTCTGAGGCATTATTAGCTGAGCTAGGATGTAAATGAAAAAAATATTGTTTGCAGGAGATACGCCAATTATAGGTATGTTTATCCATGGTTAATGAAAGTATCCACTCCCCCTCGCCCTCTCAAATTTTGTTTTTCCTAAGCTTTTGTATGCTGGCAACTCTCACTAGTGCAATTTATGAAACATGGATCCTGCAAAGACAGTAGGTGCTGTTTGTATTTAGAAAAAGCTCCTGATTGTCTTATTTAATTTGGTCATACCTGCATGTGTATTCTTTATGGTTGAAAGTTGCTGATATTATTAGCTCTGCCCAGGGGCGGCTCGTGGCATAGGGCTGCCGGACTGCAGCCCCCTCAAAAATAAAAAAGAAAGAAAGATGAGAAAGAAAAATTGAAAAATAAGAAAAAAAATTATGTTTTCGGACTTCGCGCATGCGCATAGACCGAGTCCCTGCAAGAGCAGCAGCATTAGGATCTCGCGGGTCTTTCAGTATTGCGCGGGAAGGATGTACGTTAGCTGGATGTATTCAGGTAAGGTGCCGCGCGGGAAGGATGTACGTTAGCTGGATGTATTCAGGTAAGGTGCCTTTTAATTTACAATGTTTATTTGTATGGAGTTTCTGCTTTTTAATTTACAATGTTTATTTGTGTATGGAGTTTGTGCTTTTTAATTTACAATGTGCTTTACTGGAGTTTGTGTGTGTATGGTGCTTGTGCTTTACTGGAGTTTGTGTGTGTATGGTGCTTGTGCTTTACTGGTGTGTGTGTATGGTGCTTGTGCTTTACTGGTGTGTGTGTGTATGGTGCTTGTGCTTTACTGGTGTGTGTGTGTATGGTGCTTGTGCTTTACTGGTGGGGGGGGGGGGTGTGTGTGTGTGTGTGTGTGTGAAAATGCCCCAGGTGCTTATGGTGGTGTGGTAGGGAATGCCTCAGGCTGGTGTGGTAGGGAATGCCTCAGGCTTGAACCCTGTACCCTGTATGCAGGTGTTAAAGACTTGAGCTCCCTACCCACCACCATTTGTAAAAAAAATTCAGATTTTTGCCTCATATTCGATCTGATCTGTTCCTCATAATATCTGTGGTTTGTAAATGTTGCAAGGCTTGATATTTGATGGTGTAGTAGTAGCATTGTTGCCTCACAGCTGCAGGTTCTTGGGTTTGATTCCTGGCTGGGGTTCCTTCTTTGTGGGGTCTGTATCTTCTCCCTGTGTTTGTGTGGGTTTGCTTTTGTGTCCTCCCATGTTACAAAGACATGTCTGCATTATTTCTTACTGGGCCTCTACTGAAAATTGTTTATTTGTTCCAAGTCAGACTGTCCTGATTAAAAAATGTTAAATAAAATTGACAGGCATTTGAATTTCAGACTTAAGGGTTTCTGAATGTTTAATTCCTTGTGTATTTGATGGTGCAGTGGTAGTATTGTTGCCTCACAGCTATAGGTTTTCTGGTTTGATTCTTGGTTGGGGTGGCTTCTGTCTGCATCTCCTCCCTGTATTTGTGTGGATTTGCTCTGGTGCCCTGCCATTTTACAAAGACGTGTCTGCAGTATTAATCCCTGTGTCTCTGCTGAAAATTGTTTTTGTTCTGTCCGCAGTAAAATTGACAGGCATTTGAATTTCAGACTTCAGGTTTCTGAATGTTTAATTCCTTGCATAACTGATGGTGCGGTGGTAGTATTGTTGCCTCACAGCTATAGGTTTTCTGGTTTGATTCTTGGTTGGGGTGGCTTCTGTCTGCATCTCCTCCCTGTATTTGTGTGGATTTGCTCTGGTGCCCTGCCATTTTACAAAGACGTGTCTGCAGTATTAATCCCTCTGCTGAAAATTGTTTTTGTTCTGTCCGCAGTAAAATTGACAGGCATTTGAATTTCAGACTTCAGGTTTCTGAATGTTTAGTTCCTTGCATAATTGATGGTGCGGTGGTAGTATTGTTGCCTCACAGCTGTAGGTTTTCTGGTTTGATTCTTGGTTGGGGTGGCTTCTGTGTGGAGTGTGCATCTCCTGCCTGTGTTTGTCTGGATTTGCTCTGGTGCCCTGCCATTTTACAAAGATGTGTCTGCAGTTTTAATCCCTGCGTCTCTGCTGAAAATTGTTTTTGTTCTGTCAGTAAAATTGACCGGCATTTGAATTTCCAACTTCATGTTCTTCAGAATACATAGTAGCACAACCTTTTTTTTTTAGCAATTTCGAAGTTTATAAGATGAATATTTTAAATTTGTCCCTATTTTTGGGACTGTATTCCCCCATTATTGGCTTCGTCCAGGTTTTTGTGCTAAGGTTGACAGCTATGGCAAGAAATGAATTCACTGAATATGTTTGAGGGCTGTATTCCTCATTACTGGGTTTGTCCAGGTGTTTTGTACTAAGAGGTTGACAGCTATGGTGAGAACTGAATTCACTAAATGATATCCATTTAAGTTTCAGTCTTCCTCTTTTACAAAGCAGCTGATGTGATGAGTGGTATGTTACTCTGACTGTTTTTGCTCAGGGACCTTGGCAGTAAAATATATGGTGGCAACACAACATTTTATTCTAGCAACTTTCCAAGATTATACAAGCAATGTTTAATGTGTCCCTGTTTTGGGCTTTTGACCCCCTCCCAATACATTTGGCTTTTTCCAGTTTTCTTGAGCTGGTTGAGATGCAGTTGAGTATTGAGTAGATTTTACAAGGAACTGAGAGCTGCAGGGAATAGAAGTTTAGTGCTTTGCCAAGTTAATACTATAGCACAACAGGCTGTGTACTTGCGTTTGATGCAGAAGGTTGTGGGTTCTACTCCCACAAGGGGTAGATGCTGCCGTACTGAGAATGTTCTCCTTGGTGAAGATACTAACTATGAGTTCGTTATCAGTTTGCCATCCATTTCCTCTTGCAATATTATTACTAGCTTATCATTTTTTAATGTAATATAGACAATTTATTCCTGAGGGGCAACAGACACTTTATTTTTCGATGAAACCATGAAATATAAAGGTGATTGCTAGCAGCAACCACTTCATTAGTTACAGATTTCTTTAATGTGGAATTATTTAGATGACTGACTTCAGAGATTGTGCATATTTACTGATAATGGACTGTAGAATTGTGCATATTTACTGATAAAGGTGGACTGTAGAATTGTGCATATTTACTGATAATGGTGGACTGTGGAATTGTGCATATTTACTGATAATGGTGGACTGTGGAATTGTGCATATTTACTAATAATGGTGGACTGTGGAATTGTGTATATTTACTAATAATGGTGGACTGTGGAAGTCTGAGTAGACTTTTTTATGATAAATGTTCTCAACTGGGCAGTTTTGCCATTATGGGTGCATATGGTTTGTTTCATTGCTTACTGGAAAAATGTTCAAAACAAATTTAAAACATCCTGTAACAAGTGTACTGTATTGCACAAGGAATATAATTTTAGTACAATGAGGAAGGTGTATCAAAGAGCACATATATGTTTCATATGCAAGGAGCCTATGATTCGAAAACAGCCCAAAATTAATCTTTATCTGCCACTGGCAAAATGTATTTTCTTTGAATGTGGGTTTCAATGAATGTGAGTTTCAAGGGCAGAGAAGTTTTAATGCTAAGTTTTCATTGTGAGACTGCATTGCTTTGTTTAACAGATGACTTAGTGTTTGTGCTGTAAAATACAAAATAAAACTTTCAAATGAAGTCCAACTCATCATAGAAGTAAAGCAGTATGCACATTAGTGTTTATGGTAAATGGAGTGAAATAGCCAAGTATAATGGTTCATTGGAATGGCTGCAGAGGCTCCATTCAACCATTATTTTGTCAGGGGGGGAAGGGCAGCAAACTCAGACAGGCCCAGCTGAACTATACCTCCCAACTGTCCAGATTTTCAAAGAATGAATAGATTTTTGCTTCTTATTTTTGGTTTGTTCATAAAATTTGTAGTTTTAATTCCTAAATGATTTGCCAGAAGTCACTCTAAGTTTCAGACTTCATAACCTTCAGAAAAATGCATGTTAAAGTAAGAGCTGTTCTAGCAACTGTCTCAATTTATACAAGAGCAATTTTAGTACTGTTTATATGTGCCCAATATAGTTGGCCTTGTTCAGATTTACTGCATTAACAGGTTGAGAGGTACATGCAAATAAATTGCTTTATAGAATTAGGCATAGCCAACCTCTCAACTGTCCCCAATTTTTGGCTCAAAATGTTGCTCTTCCCCCTTATAATCCCTCCAAAATAGCAATTTTGGAAGAAAACATGGAGGGTTTACAATTAAGAAATAACTGTAATAATCAAAGTTATAGATTACTTGAAATGCATGTAGATTCTTTTATATTTTGTCAGCTGCTCAAGGTAGCAGTACTAATATTAAAGTGTCCCTTCTTTGACAGGTAGCAGCTGTATTGTGTGTCTGTTTTATATTTTTGCATCACGTTTTTGTCCATTTTTCATAAAATTGTGTTTTTGGCAAATTAGTGACATCACTAAAGACTGAAGTTAGAAAATGACAGACATTTGAGTTTCAGATTTTATACCCTTCAGAAAATTCATACTAATGCAAGACCTATTCTATTATCTTTCTAAGTTTATTAGAGCAATATTTAAAATTGTCCTTATTGTTGGGCCTTTGTCCCACTTCTGTGTATGGCTTTGTCCAGATTTCTTGCTCTTGAGGTTGAGAGGTATGACAAATGTGTCAGGGCCATCACAGTCAGCCAGAGAGATTTCAAATTGTGACATGCTTGTTGCACTCCCCATGTAGTGACTCTGGATGTGTCCAAGCAAGGCAAGGAGTAGTTGTATCTACCTTGGATGGGGAGGACACACTGCATAAGTACTACAGTGGCTTTTCATCTGTCCTTGATTTTGCAGAATGGTCTGGTTTCTGTCATATTTTTGTACTGTTGATTTATGCTTATTACTCAAAGTGCCTGTTGCTCTGTGTTTTTAAGTAGCAATGCTTTAATGACCATAAGGTAAGCTTGTCTGAGATCGTAAGATGCAAGTAAGCTTTAATAAGCATACTGTTAAAGAATTGCCAACATTGAAAGCCTTTCTGTTGTTGCCATGCAGAGAATACTTGACTAGATAATGTATAAGCCTTGGGTATTAAAGGACAGGATTCCATTATTTTAAAAGCTCATTACACTTGTTGGAGACTTCCAGTCATCTCTACAGACTTTACCCGTAAACTAAACAGAATGCCAATCATGTGTGGTCCATAACCTGTACAGTAATCCTTTAAGCAATATATCTTGAGCTTGTTTCTTGTTTGCTTTTCATTTTTTACTTTTATCATGTTTTCCCCATGAAACAAGTTGTCAGGCAGCAGGTCTTTTTTGGATAAGAAACATTTTTACAAGTGGGGGCATCACATAGATTTCTACTTTCAGCATGTTACTTGGTACTTTAATAAAGCTGAATATATTATAATTAGGACTGCAGTGCAAGGAGAAGTGGTTTGAGTTGAGTGCTTCTGGTTTTCTTATACTTGATTTTGACTGGCATTCCAGTAATGTATTTAAAAAGTAATTTATTGTTTCATGCCTCACAACCTTTTGTTTCCATCTAGATATTAAGTAAGCTGTCATGCAGCCAATGCATTGAAATATTTTTATTCTTCTACACTTATTTTTGTCTTGATTGGACTTTCATAATGATGGTTTGCCACCCAGGGCAGCGTATTTAATTAAAGTTAGTTTTTTGTGGTTTTGTGCATAGCTCCTCCCCTTTCTGGTTGACCACACCCCCTCCCCATTAACCCCACCCATTCAGCTGTCTCCTGCAGCCCCCCTGTGATTTGAAGTCACCAGCCGCCACTGGCTCTGCCTCACAATGTAATCTTCCATTTGTTCAAGATAGTACATTTCTGTTACTTTGTACAAGCTCACAGACTACTCAGTTATCTGTTCCAGTTTACTTTTGACTATGGAATATTCTTTTAACTTTGGTTGCCTTCAGTTTCCCACACAGGAAGCAAATTCCTGAAGACGTGATTACTAAATGTCATAATCTGAGTTACAAACTGAAAAGATGGCTGTAAATCAAGTTGGATATGTCACAGAAAAATACATGTTCACCAATTTTTCTTTATGTCTTAGATGGGGATGGCTTATATAGACATCTGCATTTGTTATGGGCCTATATCCCATTGTATTCATTTGAAGTTACAATATACATTTACTGGACTTGCATTTTTGATTCTATTAACTTGTGTAAATGTCTCAATAAAGGTGAATGCTTAAAACACAACAACAAAAAAGAAATTGGCATAGTTGACAAATATATTGAATGGTCAATATCATCCATTTATCTGGGTAAAACACTCTAAATGGCCTGTACCAACTTCATCCCCTGCCTACAGATTAAACTCGATATTCTCGAATGGAGAATGTTGAGTCTGAAACTTTTCAGTGAGTAACTACAAGTGTGGAGAAATATCAAGATGCCAGGGAAATTTCAAATGTTTGGTATTGTATGTGTGTGCGTGTGTGCGTGTGTGCGTGTGTGCGTGTGTGTGTGTGTGTGTGTGTGTGTGTGTGTGTGTGTGTGTGTGTGTGTGTGTGTGTGTACACATATGAATATATATGTATTATGAAACTGGCTTTGGTTCTGGCTATGAAATAGTTCATTCTACTTGAACCCTCCAGAAGTTCCAGAACAGGACAGGGTGAGGTCAACAAAGTTAGGAAACTCAGTGCTCCTGAAAATGACAGGTGAAGCTGAGAAGAAGAAGAGGGAGCTGGATGCGTGGCCTGAAATGTATGAAGAAGAGCTGCTCTGAAGTTACTCTCTCAAGGAGTTTGTTGCTGGCAATCTTTTCGAATCTTGCATACAAGGAAAGGAGACTGTTTGTTCTCCCAGAAAAATGCCATTGCTGCTCTCGAGAAGAAAACTGATTTTCACCTGGAAAAATGCAAACTGCAAGATACCTGTAAACATGTGGACAATAGTTTAATGGATTAAATATACTTGCAATGATAATTTTCCTAAGTTCTTTTCAGTGAAAGATCAGAAGAGAGAGTGAAAGATACTCTGATCCTTTGTTGGACAGAATAAAACCTGTCTAGTTGAAACCCAGAACCTGATGATTTCAGACATTTTCTACCCCCTACACCAATAATGATACCACATTATCTCTGTTTCTCTCCTTTTCTCTAAATGTGTATCTATATCTATATCTATATCTATGTTTATGAAGCTGGAAATTGATGGTGTAATGATGAATGTTGTTGCTCCACAAGTTGGGTGTGCAATGGAAAGAAAAATTTTGGAGTGAGTTGGATGAAGTGGTGATGACTGTATCCAAGGGTGAGAGAGTGGTGATTGGAGCAAATTTCAATGGGCATGTTGGCGAAGGGAACAGAGGGGATGAGGAAGTGATGTGTAGATATGGTGTTAAACAAAGGAATGCAGAAGGTCAGATGGTAGTGGATTTTGCGAAAAGGATGGACATGGCTGTGGTGAATACATATTTTTACAAGAGGGAGGAGTATAGGGTGACATACAAGAGTGGAGGAAGATGCACACAGGTGGACTATATCTTATGTAGGAGGGCCAATTTGAAGGAGATTGGAGACCATAAAGTGGTGACCGAGGAAAGTGTAGTTAGGCAGCATAGGATGGTGGTTTGTAAGATGACGTTGGTGATCAAGAAGAGTAGGAGGAGTGTGAAGGCAGCACCAAGGATCAAATGGTGGAAACTGAAAAATGGTAATTGTGAGGTGGAGTTCAGGGAAGAGTTAAGACAGGCACTGGGTGGCAGTGAAGAGTTACCAAATAGCTGGGTAACTACAGCAGAGTTAGTAAGGAAGATGGCTAGAAAGGTGCTTGGTATGTCATCTGGACAGAGGAAGAATGACAAGGAGACATGGTGTTGGAATGAGGAAGTACAGGAGAGTATACAGAGAAAGAGGTTGGCAAAGAAGAAGTGGGATTGTCAGATAGATGAAGAAAGTAGACAGGAGTATAAGGAGATGAGGTGCATGGCAAAGAGAGAGGTGGCAAAGGCTAAGGATAAGGCATATGAAGAGTTGTATGAAAGGTTGGATGCTAAAGAAGGAGAAAAGGACCTGTACAAATTGGCTAGACAGAGGGACCGAGCTAAGAAAGATGTTCAGCAGGTAGAGGTGATAAAGGATAATGAGGGAAACATACTTACAAGTGAGGAGAGTGTGTTGAGCAGATGGAAACAGTACTTTGAGGAGTTGATGAATGAAGAGAATGAGAGGGAGAGAATGCTGGATCATGTGGGGATAGTGAATCATGAAGTGCAGTGGATTAGCAAGGAGGAAGTAAGGATAGCTATGAAGAGGATGAAGAATGGAAAGGCTGTTGGCCCAGATGACATACCTGTGGAAGCATGGAGGTGTTTAGGTGAAATGGCAGTGGAGGTTTTAACCAGATTGTTTAATGAAATTTTGGAAACTGAGAGGATGCCTGAGGAATGGAGAAAAAGTGTTTTGGCACTGATTTTTAAGAATAAGGGTGATGTGCAGAGCTGTAGTAACTACAGAGGGATTAAATTGATCAGTCACAGCATGAAGTTATGGGAAAGAGTAGTGAAAGCTAGGTTAAGAAGGGATGTGATGATTAGTGATCAGCAGTATGGTTTCATGCCAGGAAAGAGCACTACAGATGTGATGTTTGCTCTGAGAGTGTTGATGGAGAAGTACAGAGAAGGTCAGAAGGAGTTGTATTGTGTTTTTGTAGACTTAGAGAAAGCATATGACAAGGTGCCTAGAGAGGAATTGTGGTATTGTATGAGGAAGTCGGGAGTGTCAGAGAAGTATGTAAGAGTGCTACAGGATATGTACGAGGGTAGTGTGACAGCGGTGAGGTCTGCAGTGGGAGTGACAGATGCGTTTAAGGTGGAGTTGGGATTACATCAAGGAACAGCTCTGAGCCCTTTCTTATTGTCGATGGTGATGGACAGGTTGACAGACGAGATCAGACAGGAGTCCCCGTGGGCTATGATGTTTGGAGATGACAATGTGATCTGTAGTGAGAGTAGGGAACAGGTAGAGAAGACCCTGGAGAGATGGAGATATGCTCTAGAGAGAAGAGGAATGAAGGTCAGCAGGACTATGACAGATTATATGTGTGTGAATGAGAGGGAGGATAGAGGAATGGTGAGGATGCAAGGAGTAGAGGTGGATAAGGTGGATGAGTTTAAATACTTGTGATCTATAGTTCAGAGTAATGGTGAGTGTGGAAGAGAGGTGAAGAAGAGAGTACAGGCAGGATGGAGTGGGTGGAGAAGAGCGTCAGGAGTGATTTGTGACAGACGAGTACCAGTAAGAGTAAAAGGGAAGGTCTACAAGAGGGTAGTGAGACCAACTATGTTATATAGGTTGGAGGCAGTTCATAGTTTTAGTACTAAGCTAACTGCCCTTGCGAGCCATTTTAAGCTTAGCCAATTATCCCCTTGTGAGACTCAAACCCTGCACCTTGTGTTTATAAGGCAAACACCTTAGCCATTAAGCTATCCTCCCAACCCTTGGCATTGACAAAAAGGCAGGAGTTAGAGCTGGATGTGGCAGAGTTAAACATGTTAAGATTTGCACTGGTTGTGACGAGGGTGGACAGGATTAGGAATAAGTATATTAGAGGGTCAGCCCAGGTTGGAAGGTTTGTAGACAAAGCCAGAGAGGCAAAATTACGTTGGTTTGGACATTTGCTGAGGAAGGATGCTGAGTATATTGGGAAAAACATGCTAAGGATGAAGCGACCAGGTAACAGGAAAAGAGGAAGGCCTAAGATAAGGTTTATGGATGTGGTGAGAGAGGACATGCACGTGATTGGTGTGACAGAGCAAGATGCAGATGACAGGAAGAAATGGAAACAGATTATTCGCTATATATAATATATATATATATATATATATATAGAAGATGATGATGATGATCTATATCTATAACTATATATATATATATATATATATATATATATATATATATATATATATGGATCCCTATCACAACACCAACACGCCATAAACCCGACACTCAAAACAACGACACCAAAACACCGAAAACGTACAAAACCGACAACTCACAAAACCGAACACCATAACACCGACACCCAAAACACCGACACACAAGACGTAAACTACACATAACACACAACTATACATGTACTAACCCTAACCCAAACCCTAACCCAAAGGTCCGACACTACCGCACACTTACCCTACCCGCACCCTAACCCTAACTCACCCACTAAACCTACATTTTATCACTATCGCAAACTTACCCTACCCGCACCCTAACCCTAACTCACTTAACCCGCCACTACACCTAAAGTTCGTCACTACCGCACACTCACCTTTCCCGCACCCTAACCCTAAATCCCACACTATCTCACACTTACCTGTCTGCTCCCTAACGCTAAATCCCTCATTATCGCACACTATTCTGTCTGCTCCCTAACGCTAAATCCCTCACTAGCACACGCTTACCTGTCCGCTCCCTAACGCTAAATCCCTCACTAGCACACACTTACCTGTCTGCTCCCTAACGCTAAATCCCTCACTATCGCACACTTACTGACTCACGCTCACACGTTGCCCATGTCAGTGTTTCGGCTGTCGGGATTGTCGATCATCTGTCTCGTCGGTCTTCTCGTTTCGGTCTTCTTAGTGTCGGTGTTTCGGCATGTCGATGAAGTCAAGGGGACCCATATATATATATATATATATATATATATATATATATATATATATATATACATATATATACATATATATATATAGAGAGAGAGCGAAAGAGATGCACACACATACATGTATAGAGTATATGTGGGAAGGAGCTATGTAATTTCTGTAATATCTAGTACTGTGGGAGACAAAACAAGTTTTGTGATGAAGACAAAGCTATGAGTCACATCTCTGAATCAAATGGTTTGCTGCCATGGCAATACAAGATGTAATGGAAACTGAACACTTCAAACCTCCATATTCCATTGTTTATTTATGTATGTATTGTTTTATTATTTCCTACTTACTTTTACTTTACAGTTTTTTTGCTTTATGTTTTACTTTATGACTAAGCCTTATGGTACAGGGATACAGGCAGTTTTTTTTCTTTAATTAGTCAACAGATGTAGGTGTGTTTTTTTTTTCTTTTTTTTACAGTTTAATGGTTCACTTTCTGTATAAAGTGTGGATAGTAATTTTCTTATGGGTATGGTTTTCTTATAATTTTATTTTTTTTAACTGCATTCTTCAGACTTGGTAAGAGGAAGTCCAGCTTCTTTAAAAATAAGGAGTAATGTCACGGACATTATGACTGCTCAGCAGATGAAACTTTTCCAGGCTTCTAGGCTTGACTGGCTGATGGCCATCTTGCCTGCCTTTGGGCAGGTGTTTTTGTGGGACAGTGCTGTTCTCTTGCAGAGGCTGGGGAGTAGCATTTAGTGTCTCACAACATAGATGTGCACAGATGGAAGGTAGATGTCAACACATCATGCTTACATCATTGCATGCTTCTTCAGCTGGAAGTTCTGTGGCACATAAAAATAATCTCTGTGGTTGGTGTTGAATAATGCAGGGTTAAGACTCTCAGTCTACTCTCCTCTCCCCAAATGATGGATGAATGGTCTGCCAGCTGGGGCCTCAGGCTAGTAGCCAGGGGACTGAATGCAAGTCGGTCTGTGTAGACTGAGGGAGGCTGGAGGGAAGGGGACCATCTATTTGCTGCTGATATTCCTGTTCAAGGACCCTAAACAAATAAAAATAAATAAATAAATAAAATGCCTGTAAATATACATGTTGTTATGCAGTGCACATGTGGAAGATTATTTTCATTATATATAAATTGACTTAATAATGAAGCTATCGCTGTTAATAATGTTCTTCCTTCCAGAAGTCTAAGTTTGAAGCCAAACAACTTAAAATCAAAGTAGTGTAGACGAACCACAAAATCCAATCAGCACACAGTCAACCCAAAGAATCCACGGCTTGTCCAGGGATGTAGAAGATTTAATGAAATTAGACAAAAATAGTTCCAACGACAAAGACAAACACCAGGGTTAAGCGCTTTCATCTGATAAACCAGACTTCCTCAGAACCCCGAACCATGTTACCAAAACCATTTAAAAACCTTTTTTGGCACCAAAAAATAACATACATTTAAAGACACAAGCTCCCCAAAAACTAATGTTCAATTAATACCAAGTAAACAAATAAACACAGTCAAATAAAAACAATCTTGTTACAATCACACTATTGTAACTGTATTATAATTAAAATATGTAATAATTAATAATAATAATAATAATAATAATAATAATAATAATAATTGTATCAATTAATAGTAGTTGATTTATACCATCCAAAAATGAATGATGTAATATGAATTAATTGTTAGTTAAATAAAGTAAAATACAATACACATATTTATTACCATTCAACTTCCTTCAAGCCAAAATCAAAAAAGGCTTGATACTAATATAGTCATTAATTCCTGGAAATCGTGTAGCGTCTGTTAAAATTTGCCATTTGGCTTCTTTCATACTAAGCAAGGCTTTCCAGTTGCCCCCAAATGGAGAACACTCTACGGTGTCAATAATAGCAAATTTGAACCTGTGTGTTTCACCGTAGGAAGAAATGTGCCTGTAAAGCGCAGTCTTAGAATCTTTCTTTTTAATCTTATATAGATGTTCATAGATGCGTGTTTTAAAGTTTGAAGCCACATTAGTAATTTCACAAGCTTAGACTGGCTTCCTAATAGCAGTCATGTACAGTCTCTGAACACTGTAATAATGACGTGACTGTAGTGTGCAAATGTGGTACAGGTATGCTAAGCATTCCTGGCAGTTCTGCAATGTACACAAGCAAGGCTGCCATTGCTACAGATAATGGATACATGTGCCTTACATGAATGGTGTGTCCACACCAGCTGCACATTGTATGGTACACTACTAGATTACAAAGTGGGCAGTGTTCTGGAATATGGATGTATGTGCATTATTCTACACCATCTGCAGATACAGCCAATGGAGGTACAGTGTTCCACAATGCATGCTGTACCAGTAACTGGTATCTGTCATACTACATTATTGCCCTTTTGAACATTTATGGAGGTCCACTCTCATGTAATAAGAGGATGTCAACCATGGCTGGTACAACCTCTTCCAGGGAATATGGTTGTCGTTGATATGGTCATCAGTAGGGACCATGTTTTTGCCGAATGGTGTAATAATACTTTTTTTTTTATTTAACATAAGGCCATGGCTTTGGCACCAGTCAATTGTTGCTGTGAGACCCTCTTGCAGTATGTTAAAATCATTTGAGGAGTCAGTGACAGCACCCAACTTACAGTCATCCACAAACTTTGTCAGCCACAGGCCCTTTGTCTTTGCCTGGACATCTGAGAAGTAGATGCCATACAGTAGGGGTCCCAGGACAGATCCCTGGGGAACACCACTAATGACAGGTCTGCTGTTGGAGGTGGTGGCACCTATTCTGACCTTGTGGGTCATATTGGTGAGCTAGTTGGGCACTCACCTGATGAGACAGAGATTTATGCCAAGTTCAGGTTCAACAGGCAAGATCTGCCCCTGGTGAATCTGAATTGGGTGGGGCCAAGTGCTTGGAGATTCATAGTAATATGCTCCATTGCTTTACAGATCAGACTTGTCAAGCTAATGGGGCGATAGTTTCCCAGGTCAGTTGTAGCAGCACCTTTGTGCAAGGGGATGACAATGGCAGTTCTCTACTACTCCACACTTTGTAGGAGTGTTAAGCATTGTATTAGCTTCAAAGCCTTGATAGCAGGTAGAAATGAAGTACATCTTTGTAGAACTAATGGCTTTAAAAGATGTTAGCTACTTCATTATGCCACACTTTTTTTTTTCTAAATGTGGCAGAGCAAAACATCTAACAAAGTTGTTTTACCTTCTGCTGCTGATCTTTGCCAGCTGGCACTAGTGTTGTCAGTCCCTAGATAAAACATGATCTTAAAAGCACTCGGGTGCCCTTATCAAGACTTTAAGCAGCAGTAAGCACTGATAAGCTTGTATCTCACATTTGGAACATCATTAACATTTATCTTTTTTTTCCAGTTTCTGAGTGTAATCATAGTACTCTGTGTATTATAAATGTTATTTACTTTTGAAAGTTATTATGACTCTATCTCATGGCAGACTAATGTAAAAATCACTTATCTTTCTGCCAGTTGTGGAGTATGATCAGTACCCTCCATGTACTAAATAACATACAAAGTGACATTAACATGCATGAACTTTGATTCTTATTTTTCACAAAAGTAACATTAACATACATGAACTTTCATTCTTATTTTTCAGAACTAAATCTTTTAACTGCATTTTTCTTTTGCAATTAATTTCTTCAATCCTTTTGGCTGAATTTCCATTTAGTAGGTTGTTAGAAAAATGTGTATTTGAATATATGAGAAATGCTAGTTTAAAAGCAAAGTAGTATATAATGCATTTTATTCTATTAATCATATAGCAGAAAGGATTAATTCATGTTTAAATGTAAGTAGTTTTGAAACTGCAGTGTGGCTTGAAGCAAGCTGACCTTCGACCCTGGCAGATGCTAGCTTAGCAAGTTTTAATGTTTATGCTTTTCACAAGTGATTATCTGCTGGGTCAGGAAATTAAATGTGTGAAATAATGAAATCTTCTGCTCTTTCCTGCTGGGATGATTTGGCCTTGTATATGTGTTACTGAGATAGCATGCAGCTGGTGGGAAAGTGTAACAGTGAACAAAGATATGCATTAAAAGACTGAATCTGCTATTGCATTCGAACTGATATGAAACCTTGAAGAAGTAACTTTACAGAAAGACATTATGTCTGACCAGGTGGATAGCAAGGCTGTATTGTTACCAGAGGAAAACTTTTTTAAAATATACAGCATCAGCAGTTTTTATGAATAGAGGACTGTAAGCTAAAGTGATGTAGATGCCCTGTGACATACCACGTCAGTAAGGTAGGCACAGCTTGAATGTTAAACCTATATAAAATTGTGTGCTTCCTGTTTCATGTTAGACAAAATTCTGTACTGGTACGTTTTTTGCCTCCTGGTGTACACTAGTAAACTTTTGAATCTGAACCTCCTGTGTATTGAATTCTTGATTTTATTTAACAGTTTGGTCCTTCTTAGCCGGAATTCCCTCGGACAGCTGCAGATCAGAGTCTGCCGGTGGTCGAATACTGCACAGGAGAAGTTACCGAAACGGTTCTTCTTGGGTGAAAAGACCTCCGACTGAATTGTCGTTTAAAGAGGCTGGCCACTTTCTGATTTGTGGCCGAAGAGCGGATATTGGACAATTCAATACCGGAGGCTCAGGTAGGAAGAATTTGCCTTTTTTCTGTTTTAGATCAGGGACTAGGTTACAGTATATTGTTGTCAAGAATTGTTTTGCAGATCAGGGACAAAAGGAAGTACTGTATATTTGGTCATAGATCAGGGTAACAGAATAAGGTAGGCAGTTATTCTAGATAAACTGTGAACAGGAGCTGAGAATTTGATATCCCGTGATAAAAAGGGTTACGTAACATTTTCTTTACTATGGGAAATCAGTGCACTAAAACATCACGAGATTCGCCCCTAACCGAAGACGCAAAATACATGCAATCACAACGTTCTGATAACGTTAGGTATTATACTAAATGGGTTAACAAATATGAATTTGATGGTAAACTTGATAAAACTTCACTAGTTAAACTCCTTAAGCAGCTTAAATCTGATGCAGAAGGTCAAGCAAAAAAGCAACGCCAATTAGGCATTCCTCAGGCACACAGGTGGCTTGAGAAAGCAAATCGTAGAGAACAGAAGCTGAAAAATTCAAAAACATTATTTTTAGACAAAGAAGATAATAACTTGGTAATAGCAGCAGCTCCTCCTCCTCCTCCCTTGCCCCCTCCCTTACCCTTTTCAGGTTATGAAGCAAGTGGACAGGCTGGTCTGCCTCCGCATTATCCTGAAGTTTCAGCAAGACCACAACCGTTTGTTAGAGATCCTATTGAAACTAGGTCCAGAACACGTAAAATACATAGGGACACAGAATCATATCAAATAGAGAGAAACCTACAGGATGAGAGTGAGGAAGAAATATGCCCACTTATAGAAGTTCCAAATCCTCAGGCAGGACAGGAAGGGCAAAACCCAACACTCTTAGTATATAGACCATGGACACCAGAGAATATCCGGAAAGCTACTGAGGGAATCCCCCATCCGAAAGTTAATTTTATGAAGTTTTTGGAAGATTTACAAGGCATGAGGTTGAGTTACCACTTGAATGGAGAAGAAGTAGAAAAAGTAGTAAGACAAATTATAGGTCCAGATTGGCACATGATTTGTGGCACCTGGAATCCTCGTAATGCAGAGCTTAAACCACTCCCACATAGTGACGCAGAGTTAGACAACAGAGTGAAAGTTCTTACAGACCGAATCTCTGAGAAATGGAAACCTAGAACAGACTGGACTTGCATTAATCAATGCATACAACAGGAAAATGAGACAATAGATGGGTACTATGCTAGATTATTAGAATGTTTTAATAATCATAGTGGTATGTCGGTTCCTGAGAACCAAACAAATGATTCCCCGTATGAACAACAATTGAAAAATGCATTTTTGAAGGGTTGCATTGCACCTATTAGTAGCTTCATTATGAAGCATATGATAGACCATCAAACAGGGAGGCTACAAGCCTTACTTGAATACGCTAGACATGCTGAAAGACATTTTAATAGTAAAAAGAAAAAGAAAGCACAAGTCTTCACTGCCGAAGACAGAGCTGAAGTATTTGTATTACAGTCAGGTAAAAAGGGCAAGAAGAATGCTCAGGAAAACAAACAGTCTGACAAACGATCAGAAGATTTTGAAGAGAGGAAAAAGAGAGGTGAATGCTTCAAGTGCGGGAAAAAGGGACATCTAGCAAGGGATTGTAAGCAAAACAGAAAGGTAATTACAGAAGATAAGGGAGATGAGGACTGACTATATGATAGTGAAGATGCATCATGTGAAAGTCAGAAATCATCAGGAAAAGTTAATAAACAGAAAACAAATGTAAATGTGATAGAAGGAGTAGAGGAAGTGCAAGTAGATATGGAGGATGAAGAAAGTGAAATTTTGGACTTAGCATTATTGAGCTTAGAGCTCTACTTAGCAGATACAAAACCGGAAGTTACACTTCTGGTGGAGAGAAGGGAAGTCAAATTCCTGTGTGACTCAGGAGCGTCACGGACTTTGATAAACCCCTCCAAGTTACCAGAACATTCCGAATCACCTGATTATATACTAGTGAAAGCAGCAAACGGACAGCTATACAGGGAACCACTTTCCCATGATATAGCAATAACTGACTCTGTTTCAGGTATGACCCAGAGAAGTAAAATTGTTGTTTCTGCAAAGTGTCCAGTAAACCTATTGGGCAGGGACCTTATGCAGATATTTGGCATAGCAGTAGTTCCAACTGTACAAGGTATGGAGGCACAAAGACAAATGGATACCTTTGTAGTGCGATCAGAGGGTGAAACGTTTTACTGGTACAGCCAGGACCTAGTCACGACTGGTCCAGGGGCAGTAACCGAGGAACTGATGAATGTAGCCATCAGTAAAACCCCCTCCCTTGACACTGATCGACAGCATTTGTTACACTGTACTCTATACTACTGTACTACACCAGGACCTGATAGAGAGTATGAGCAAGAATTGTTCAGAAATCGTGCAACTAGACTAGTTTTGCATACTTTCTACTGGGATACTGAGGGGAACAGTGTAGTTAGCTGTTCATTACCTCAAGAATTCCTTGCATTATATAGATCAAATCGATTACCACATGTAAGCTTGACAAAGAACAAAAGTGTAAAATGGGCAGACTTAGGAGAAAAAGTAACAAGATGGGAGAAACAGACTGATTTAGAACTATCAGAACAAGGGATACAAAAACAAAAACTGAATTGGTTGACACAGACACATCTAGCTGTTCACTTGCAATCTAGTGAGGACATCTGATTAGCATTTTTATTAGAAGAAGAAGAAAAGGCCTTATGTGAAATTCCAACAACTCTTTGGTCAACAGGCAAGTCAGATGTAGGAGTTATTCGAACAGCAGGGCCAGTTACAATTACCCCAAAGTCAGCTTTTAGACCACAGAAAAGACAATACCCTTTGAGAAAGGATGCAGAAATAGGAATTAAGCCTATAATAGCAGCATTACTCAAAGAAGGAGTACTGGTAGAATCTCCTGATTCACCATGTAATACACCCCTATTTCCTGTTAAAAAAGCAAATGGGGAATGGCGGATGGTACAAGATTTACAAGCTGTAAATAATGCAGTAATACCTAGAGCACCTACGGTGCCAGACCAACATACTTTGTCAAATGATTTGGAACCACAACAGAAGTATTTCTCTGTGGTAGATATCAGCAATGCTTTCTTCTCAATACCTATACATCCTGATAGTCAATATTGGCTGGCATTTACATTTCAGGGTAAAAGGTATACATATACTCGACTACCACAGGGATATTGTGAGAGCCCAACAATATTTGCACAAGAAATGGCTAGCAACCTGGCAGGGTTTACCCCACCGGGAGGTAGTCAAATTCTACTTTATGTAGATGATATCTTGCTAGCAGCCCCCACCCAGCAACAATGCAGGGAGGATACTGTAGCGTTATTGAAATTTTTAGCAACACAAGGACACAAATTAAACAAAAGTAAGTTACAACTTTGGAGAAAACAAGTTAGATACCCAGGATATGTAATATCCAATGAAGGTAGGATATTAGACGAGGAGAGAAAAACAGCAATCTTGCAAGCATCCAAACCAGCTACCAAGAAGGAAATGATGTCTTTCTTGGGTACAACTAATTTCTGTCGGAGCTGGATACCAAATTATGCTTTGGAATCTGCTCCACTGACTGACTTGATATATAAGACACCAATGGCAGCACAAGATATCTTACAATGGACACCCGAAGCAGAAACGGCTTTCTGCAGGTTGAAGCAGTTGATAGCTTCTTCATTAGTTTTAGGACTTCCAAATTATCACAAACGGTTCTTTCAGACCGTAGATTGCAAGCAAGGATATATGGCATCAGTATTGATGCAACAACATGGGGATAAGCAACGCCCCATAGCCTATTATTCATTGCAGTTAGACCCAGTGGCTCGATCTTCGCCTCACTGTGTACAAGCAGTAGTTGCAGCTGTAATGGCAGTACAGGCTTCAGCCTCAGTGGTGTTATTCCACCCTCTCACATTGAGAGTGCCTCATGCAGTTGCAATAATTTTACTGCAAGAAAAAGTGGCATACCTTTCTCCTGCTAGACACCTTTCATGTATGACTATACTGCTGAGCCAACCTCATATGACAATTGAACGATGTACGACATTAAATCCATCAGCATTACTTCCAACTCCTGCGGATGGCACACCACACAGCTGCCTGCAGGAAATTGAACAGTTAGCTTTGCCTAGACAAGATCTCACAGATATGCCCTTGGATAATGCCGAGGTGACATATTACGTGGACGGCTCATGCAGAAGGGGTCCTACAGGAAAGAATCTGGTGGGGTATGCAGTAGTTACAGACACTGAAATTTTAGAAGCCCAATCCTTACCACATAACTTATCTGCACAGGCAGCAGAATTGATAGCTTTGATGCGGGCATGTACTTTAGCAAAAAACAAGTGTGTAAACATATATACTGATAGTCAGTATGCTTTTTCTACAGTACATGTATTTGCGCAACAATGGAAAAATAGAGGAATGATAACATCTAGTAGAAAACCTATTAATCATGCGCAATTTATTTTGGAGCTATTAGAATCTATTCAGTTACCTACCAAAGTAGCTATTTGTAAATGTGTAGCTCATACAAAACAACAGGATAAGATTTCGAAAGGCAATGCACGAGCTGATGCAGCTGCAAAGCAAGCAACCTCAGACTCAGAAACTTTACTTTTGAATGAGGAATTACAATCCTCTGAGATTTTAGATTTAGGCATGTTAAAAACAATGCAGATGCTTACTACAAAAGCAGAAAAACAAAAATGGGTAAAACGAGGTGCAATTCTTGAGAAAGGACTGTACATTTCCAAAGAGAGAAAACCAATATTGCCGTCTAATTTATTTAGATATGCAGCTTTGTTGAGCCATGGGCAGTGCCATGTCTCAAAAGGGGGGATGGTACAGTTAGTAAACCGAATATTCCAAACATACGGATTCACAAATTACACACAAAAATTTTGTGCACCTTGTCATACTTGTAACAAGCACCATGCACAAGGGGCATTTAAAACCAAGCAAGGAAGTTTTCCTATACCACCATATCTGTTCCATACTATTTGTATGGATTTCATAGAATTGAGTAAGTGTGAAGTGAAGAAATACTGTTTAGTTATTGTAGATATGTTTTCCAAATGGGTAGAAGCTTTTCCAACCAAAAACCCGGATGCAGCAACAGTGGCGAAAGCCCTGATAAAAGAAGTAATCCCTAGATTTGGCATTCCAGAAAGGATTTATAATGATAACGGCACACATTTCGTGAACCAGACAATTCAGCAACTTGGGAGATTTTTTGGTATCTCCTTAAAGAACCATTGTGCCTACCACCCACAGTCAACAGGACTGGTGGAAAGGTACAATGGTACCCTCAAAACTAAACTTAGGAAGTTAGTTGAGGAAACCCAAAAGAATTGGATACACTGTCTGCCTTTGGCACTGCTGAGTATGAGAACGGTTCCAAATGTAAAGGATTTGACTCCCTTTGAAATGGTTTTTGGGAGAGCATATTATGTGCCTCAGTGGAAAGCTCTCATGCCTGCAGAGCAAGAGGCTGACAGTTCATTAGCTAGTTATATGAGGAAACTGTTAACAACTAAATCTGTTTTGCAGTTTAACTCTTTTTCAGATAAAGAACAGACCAGACCAGTGGAAGCAGTCTTGGCCCCAGGGACGTTTGTGTGGCTGAAAGTGATGAAAAGGAAGAATTGGGCGAGTCCAAAGTGGGAAGGACCGTACCAGGTTCTGTTGGCAATGCCTACTGCAGTCAGAGTGGCCGAGAGGACGTCCTGGGTTCATTTGACACACTGCAAACCGGTAAAGAACTTTCAACTTGATAAAAACTTTGTGACTGATACACAACCAGACCGAGATGGCCAAAAGCAAAGCGAATAGAAATTTAGATCAACCCCAGAGATGTTGCATAATCATTTTGTTGAGTATACATTTATTGACTGTAATTGTGACAATTTTCCTCTTGTTGTGGTTTATCCTACACACAACCACACAAGTGAAAGTGGGAAGGCGTGTCTGGGAAGGGAAGTCTATAGACTGGCATCCAAATTTTAACACATACCTAGCCATGAAGCGTGTATATGCAGAGACTATGACCATTTCAAATTGCTGGGTTTGTACAGCTATACCAACAGCATATGGAGGACTGATAACATCCGCTGTCCCTTTGGGGATAAATGAGACTTGGGAGAATTTACTCCGATACAGGAACTGTGAGATCACAGGACAAAATAGCTTTATTTTTACCTGTCACACAAAAAGGAATTGTATGTTTTTATAAAAATGATACTCTCCAGGTGGGCTGGAGTAATTGTAATATAACCATATCTTACCGATGTTATATTAAGAATAGTAATGGCAATACTTTTTGCAATACTAATTATGACTCATATTTGAACTAATTGAAAACAACCATGAATGACATTCGCAAGAATCCAGTTTTGTTTAAACAATTGTCAGTTATAGATCAGAAAATGTTTCATGCAGGGCTAATGCGTATTAGTACTAAAGTAGAAAACTGTTATTTTATTTGTGGGAAAAAGGCATATAAATGGTTACCTGAGAATTGGTCCGGCAGTTGTTTTTTGGGTTATTTGGTTCCGGCAATAAGACATACTGCAGAATTACCTTTGGGTAAGATACAAAACATGAGAGAAGCAGCCTGAAAACCTGAAGATCCAGTTGAAAAACCTGTGAATCCAGTTGGAAAGATCGAAGCTGGCTGGAAAGACCATAATACCGTGAAAGACAAAAGCAAATTGACTCATATGGACTTGAGTGACAGTGTCATTTCTTGGGTAGGAATATTCCCAGCCTATGGAGCAGTCAAATCGATCTGGGAGCTGAGGAAGTTGTCGAAACTTCTCGAAGTAATGAGTAATGCAACTTTTTCTGCCCTAGAACTGGTGACTGATGAACTGAATGCAATGAGAACTGTTGTGCTTCAAAATCGAATGGCTCTTGACTTCACCCTAGCGGTGAGAGGTGGTACATGCGCGCTTATCAAAGAAGAATGCTGTGTGTATATACCAGATAACAGGCATGAAATTAATAATCACCTAGAGGTAATTCAGCAAGTATCAGCCATGACTGAACCAGGCCCAAACCCACTGACGGATTTTTTCCAGAATCTATTTGGGGGATGGGGTTCCATCCTAATGAATATTCTGATTGCCATTTGTGTGGGTATACTCCTAATAGGAGCATGTGTTTGCTGTGGAATTCCCTGCATGAAAAGATTAATCAAAGATTTTGTTGATGTATCTGTTACTGAAACTTTTTATCTAGATATTGAGATTGAAAAATTGATCTCAGATGGCATTTTTTCTGAAGTATAGATTGAATGACTCACCTAGCTGAAAATCTTAAGTGGAAGAAGTTGGGAGATGAAATGACACTATGCATACTTCAAAATAGAATAAAAAGTATTAATATGGGGGAAAATGTTAGAAAAATGTGTATTTGAATATATGAGAAATGTTAGTTTAAAAGCAAAGTAGTATATAATACATTTGATTCTATTAATCATATAGCAGAAAGGATTAATTCATGTTTAAATGTAAGTAGTTTTGAAACTGCAGTGTGGCTTGAAGCAAGCTGACCTTCGACCCTGGCAGATGCTAGCTTAGCAAGTTTTAATGTTTATGCTTTTCACAAGTGATTATCTGCTGGGTCAGGAAATTAAATGTGTGAAATAATGAAATCTTCTGCTCTTTCCTGCTGGGATGATTTGGCCTTGTATATGTGTTACTGAGATAGCATGCAGCTGGTGGGAAAGTGTAACAGTGAACAAAGATGTGTATTAAAAGACTGAATCTGCTATTGTATTCGAACTGATATGAAACCTTGAAGAAGTAACTTTACAGAAAGACATTATGTCTGACCAGGTGGATAGCAAGGCTGTATTGTTACCAGAGGAAAACTTTTTTAAAATATACAGTATCAGCAGTTTTTATGAATAGAGGACTGTAAGCTAAAGTGATGTAGATGCCCTGTGACATACCACGTCAGTAAGGTAGGCACAGCTTGAATGTTAAACCTATATAAAATTGTGTGCTTCCTGTTTCATGTTAGACAAAATTCTGTACTTGTACGTTTTTTGCCTCCTGGTGTACACTAGTAAACTTTTGAATCTGAACCTCCTGTGTATTGAATTCTTGATTTTATTTAACATAGGTACTATAAAATGTACTGACTTTTCAAATGATAATTATTGCTTGGAAAGAAATGTGTATTGCGTGGGAGAAGTTCACATTTCTTTCAAGCGGTATAATCACAAGATGTACATTTTGGCAGGAGGCTGAGAATACAAATCCCTGTGGTACTCAAATATCCTACAAGCTATTACTTAAACCAGATTTTTTGGCTGGAGTTGTATATGATGCAGATCTTGACCAACCCACGAAGACATTTAACTGAATAATGTTATTAAATTAACATGACTTTGAGCCTTACAATTATCTATAGGAACAGAAATAAAACATTTATTTATTTGATATTTGGTTACCGGGAAAGTCGAAATGGGGAAGAAACCCATTTTCAGCAGAGGCCCATGCAGAAAAGCTCCAGTACAAATAAAAGAAACAAAAAAAGAGAAGAAACATCAAAAATACAGAAAAAAACAAAGAAAAAAACATATACCTACATGTTCACATGGAAGATAAACAAGCATGTATAAGCATATCTAACATATATAAATTATACAAAGATGATTAATAATCATATATCTGCAGTCATATATTTGCATAGGAAGTTTAGCTAAATATGGGAGATGGGATAGTTTTATAGGAGGCATGGTAGTGTTGTGAAGGGATTACACATATAGGTGTGATGGTCATAAAAGAGATACTGTGCAATTTATTTATTTAACATTTTTGTTTACCAGGAACGTCCGACTAGGACAGAGCCCATTTTCAGCGGAGGCCCAGGGTGAAAAGCTCCAGAAGCATGTCTTTGGGAATGACTGGTCAAGTTAATTCAATAAATATGGAAATACTCACTTATTAGCAGAAATAGCAGATAAACTGACAGAACTGGTAGTAAGGGAGGAGAAGGATGGTAGTGTGGCGAAGACTGAAAGAGTTGAGATGGAAAGTCAGTAAGAGGGTGGTAGGTTGATTTATCAGCAGAGGGAATTAGAGCTTAAGTAGAGTAGAGTAAGTGGAATGAAAGATGGAAAACAATACAGATAGAGGTGGAGGAGATGAGGCAAGTGGGGATGAAGTTTGAGTGGAGTATATTAACTAAGGTGATGTAAAGGTGGGGAGAGTCAACTATGTTTTAAACAGGGACATATATGTGATCTGAGTAGGAAGTATTTTAGTTTTAACTTAAATTTCCTGAAGTTAGAGGTAGTTCTGATACTTAAGGGCAGTGCATTCCATAGTTTTGTCACCGTGTAGGAGTATAGACATTGTCCAGCAGTTTTGTTTGGTTTATATGGTGATAGAAACTGTTTGTCTTCAGAGCTGAGAACTCGGCTAGGTGTGTAGATTTAAATTATTGCATTTAAGGCAGGACAGACCTTAGGCCTGTAGAAAACTTTATGGGCAATTGTTAGATGGAGGTAGTTACGTGTTATGGGAGTTCTAGCCAGTTAAGGGGAATAAGAGCAGAACAGTGGTGTTTGTAATATGATACATCTGTTGCAAATTTAGTGATTTTGTTATAGCAAGACTCAAGTTTATTTTTAGTATATTCTGAAGACTGGTTAAAATAGGGGCACCATACAGTAAGGATGGTAACAGGTAGGTTGTAAATAATGTTGTTTTGGTGGCTGTATCCATGATGTTTTTGTGCCAACAGAGCATCCCTAGTTTGTGATGGTTGTGATGTGTTTTTTTTATAGTGTTATGTATATGAAGATCAAAGGTAAGTCTATTACCTATTGTTACTCCTAATAGTTTAGTGTATGGGACCTCTTTGATTTCTGTGTTATTTAACAAAAATATCTTAAAGTCAACTGAGAGCTCCCTTAATGTGAATAGGAAGAGTTTGTTTTTGTTGAGGTTGAGTAATAGTTGTGCATTATTGAGGCAGGAATGGATGGAGGAGAAGGCAGCTTGGGTTATTTGCCTGAAGTGTACTATGTTGTTGTAAGAGGAGGTGAGAGTTGAGTCATCAGTGTACTGAATTAGGGAACTTTGGCAGGAGGCAGTATGGAGATTATTTATAAAGGTGTCGAAGAGTAGGGGTCCAGGAAAGGAACCTTGTGGGACTCCAAATAATGCTGAGGTTAGTTAATCAGAGTCTCTAGCTTTGTTAATTGTATCCATAAAGGATACTAGTGGAGCTGTTGTACTATCAGTTGGTCTAAAGCTGTGTTGAGAGAATGTTAATAGTCCATTGTGGAATAGGTGGTCCAGGAGTTGTTTATATACACATTTTCCTAAGAGTTTGGAGAGAGGGGATAGGATGGCGATGGGGTGAAAGTTAGAGAGTTCAGTAGAGTTTCCTCCTTTGCTTAATGAGGATAATTATTGATTTTTCCAAAGGGAGGGGGCATGGGATACTATGATGGATCTATTAATAAGAATGCTGACTGGGTATACAATGGCATCAGCGGTAGTTTTTAAGTATTCAGCTGGAAGGTTATCAGGAGAAAGAGAGCAAGGTTTTGTTTTATGTAATTGGTTACATATATGGCTAGTGGACACAGGATGCAGTGAGAGGCTTAGAGGCTTGGAGGTTTAGAGGCTGTTGCTGAAATGTTTTGAGACAAGAGGCATGGGAATGCAATATGTTTGGATGATGTTTGGGAGAGAGGAGTATTGAGACTTTTTGTGGAGTTGGGACCAGGCGGCTTGCTAGGATCATTGACCAAGTTAGCTATAGTTTCTGTAAAGTGAGTATTAAACAGTTCTGCAATTTGAGATAGAGATTTGTCTGTGAATGGTGAAGGGATTTGTTTGTACCTTGGGGTGAGATGTGATGAGATAGTAGACTAAAATCTTTTGAGGTTGTTTTTGGGGTCTGTTAGTTGTAGAATATTGCTTTTTATCAATAGTTATGAGTTTTTTTGCTTGATTGCATAGATGTCTGTAGTTCTGTAGATTTAGGTAATTTCTATTCTTCCATCATGCCTTCCAAGCTCTGTCTCTGTTTACTAGTAGTTTTTTTTTTTATTGACTTTGTTAGCCAGGGTGCATGATTAATTTTAATTGTTTTTGTTCGAAGTGAAGCTGGGCTATTAAATGTGTCCAGAAATAATTTGTTGAAGTAATTAACTATGTCGTCTAGGGGGTAGTGTTTTCAATGTGGACCAGTTTAAGGATTTTAGTATATTAATAGATTTGCTGGTTGAAGTTTGTTAGATTGCAGGAGGTTTTGTAATTATAGCCTTTGTTTTAATGTGTGATTGTCCTGCAAGTATATGCAGGTCGTTGCTTAATGTGTTTGGGAGAGTACTGGAGTTGAAATATTTATTCAGATTTGTGAAGAAGATCCAGTTTAGAACTGATCCTTGGATGTTACATTTAGGAATTCTAACTGAGATTGTTTTATATTCCTTTTCCCTTCCTTGCAGTTGCTAGTTATTATTTATTCTAACATTTATAGTTAAATTCCTTTCTCCACTATGCCTCTAGAGGGCAGCAGTACACAGCATCTGCTAGCATTTAATTCACTTGTCCTGGATCTCTGTACTGCCTAATGATACTCTCTGGCTTAGGCATAATTTCTAACCAAGAGATCTAACAGTAGACTCCACTTTTAAAGAAAAACGTTGCTGGATTTATATTAACTTAATTACTATATTTCCTCAATAAGGTGTTTCTTACTTTAACTTGTACATTATCTGTAGTAGTAACTTTAATATTATGTTCCCTTAATAAGGAGTTTTCTTACCTTGCTAAGCGACTTCAGTGCTTAGCTTCACTGAAAGGACTGATTGGTTCCGCTCTCTCCACTAACTGGTTCTGCCCCGCTACGCTCCTCTCCCTACCCCCTTATCCCACCCACCCCACGTGCTCCTACACTTATACTTCCCTCACCGCACCCCCTTCTAAAAACAACCTACCCTGATAAACTACCAATTGATATAACTCCACCTCTTTTCTACTATTCTACTTTCCATAATACCCTCTCTTCTACTATCTTACCTTCCTCATATACCTGTAGCTATTACTTCCTAATAAAGACCTTACCCTCCCATAATTTATATTGTAGTTATATCCTAACTCTATCTCTTTAAGGTTCCATAACTCTTCTTTGCAGTATGTCTTCCAAAACTAACAGTACCCTATCTAAGACTCCTATAACTAAAAACAACCTAGCCAAGCTAATACTCTAACTCATACCTTCTCTAGTTCTCACACTGTCTTATCTCCTTACCTCTTATGAAAAGGCAGATAATTACCACATCAATTACTCTCTCAAACAAACAGCCTTTGATTTTACTACCCAAAAATTAACTCATTTAAACATCACGTCCACCTCTAACTACCTCCTAGCCAAATACCATCGACTTTCACATATTAAATTTAATAATCCTATGTTAAGGAGACTAAAATACCTAACCAGTTTTCCTGTAAACTATCGTAACAATTTAAAACTTCAACCCTAAAAGATGGTGACATACATCCTAACCCAGGACCCACTAATACCTCTACTGAAACTAGACATATTATCACAAACTCTACCCTTCCTACACTAACCACTGATTCAAATGCCTTACTTATAGGACATCTTAATATCCGAAGTATTAACAACAAGGTCACCCATCTCCACACTCTCCTTGAATATCACTCCTATGATATTTTCTGTCTAACTGAAACTTGGTTAAAACCTTGTACTAAAGATAATGAAATAATTCCCCCAGGTTACAATATACTGAGACTGGACCGCACTGCACATAAAGGTGGGGGAGTAGCACTGCTGTTTAAGACTGGACTACACATCTCCTCAGTACCCTATAACCCACTGGAGGATACTAAGACTGAACTCCTTATTTCTAAACTATAATTAAACCCAAACAAGTCAATCTATATTATCTGTATCTGTCTACCTCTTGGAAATAACTCTACCATAATAGAAAATATCCTTAGCTGGGTGTCTTCTACTTACCCACAAGAAACTATCATATTAGGAGATCTTAACCATGACTGGTCCTCAGTCAATACTAACAACCCTTCCTCGCACATTAATCTTTATGGCTTTACTCAGACAATAAACACCACTACTAGAACCAATAAACCTAACAACAAAGAAAGTATATTAGATTGGATTCTTATTAACAAACAACAACAAACTTATCTAGTAGGTACTTTGCCTGATGATGTAAGTGACCATACTTAAACTTACATCATAAGATAAAAGAGTGTCACTACCAACACCCCAACCTACAGGATCTCACGAAGTAATAAACACTTTAACCTATTTTTATTTAAAACTGAACTAAATACCTGCAACTGGAACCCTCTAAAAACTCTCCCACTTGAAGATGCTGTTAAATATTTTAATGCCAAATTCTTAACAATCCTTGATAAGCATGCACCAAAACGATCTACTAGAGTCAAATCTAAGCCTGCCCCCTGGCTAACTAAAGAAACAAGACAAAAACTATTACTAAGAAACAAATCATGGGCAAAGTGGAGAGCTAGCAAATTATCCTCTAATCAGCAAACCTTTAGACACTTAAGAAATAGTACCAAAAAAGCCATACTTACAGACAAAATGAACTACTATAGTAACCTGCAGCAAATGAATCACAACAATCCCCAAAGGTTCTGGTCAGCCTTAAACAGGCTACTTCACCCAGGCCAGACTACTACACCCTCCCCCTCTGGGTCTGAAAAGAATACAACTCATGAAACTGCCAATGCCTTTAATTCCTTTTTTTCTGATACCATTAACTCACTAGCCTCTCATCTTACCGTTGACAATTCTAGCATCCCTAACCACACATCTTCAAATCTGCCTACTTTCCAATTACAACCCATCTCTACCACCTTTATCCAAAAACTTATCCAAAAACTTAAACCTTGTACCCCCTCTGCTGATCAGCTACCATCAGAATACCTTCAAAAAGCAGCTAATGTAGTAGCCTATCCCATATCCATCCTTATAAACAGAACCATTAGTGAAGAAACCATCCCTGATATCTGGAAAATCTCATACATTATCCCCTTACATAAAGGAGGCAACTCTAACGAGTACTCTAATTACAGGCCTATAGCACTCTTATCACCCTTAGCAAAAATTATGGAGAAATGTATTCACTATCAGTTAATGGGTCACTTAACTAAACATAACATACTAACTAACTGCCAGCATGGTTTTAGGCCATTTCATAGTACCACCACAGCTCTCCTTTCCTTTACTGATTTCATCAATAAAAACCGCAACAATAATATTCTCTCATCAGCACTCTTTATAGACCTGTCAAAAGCCTTTGATATGGTCAACCACCCCCTGCTCATAAAAATCCTAGAATCTCTTTCTTTAGAACCCAAGGCTATTCACTGGTTCACTTCCTACCTCAGCAATAGGAAACAGGCAGTTCTCTGGTATAACAAACTCTCATCTCTTCTGCCAGTCTCACTTGGTGTCCCCCAAGGCTCTATTCTTGGACCTCTTCTATTCTCCTTATTCATAAACAACCTGCAAGTAGCTATACCTCAAGCTACATGCATACAATACACAGACGATTCTACACTCATATGTTCTGCTAAAACCATTTCAGAATTACAAACACTAACACAAAATGTATTTAACGCAGTTGAGGCATGGTTCTTAAAACGCTGCCTCCTTTTGAATGCTAAAAAAACAAACTCTTGCTCTTTAAGCCTACTATTAGGTCCTCCCCAATAGAATTCTCTATCTTATCCAAGAATGGCACCCTTACATCCCCCTGACTCTACCACCAAGCTGCTAGATGTCACTATAGACAATAACCTTACCTTTGATAACCACATTAATAATACTGTCAAAACTGTAAATAGAAAACTGGGCTCCTTCTACAGAATTAAAATGTTCTTAACTCCTATAGCCAAAGCTACACTTGCCCACTCTCATCTTATTTCCACTTTTCTCTATGCTTCACCTATATACACTAACCTAAAGAAAAATAATCTCTCTAAACTGGCTAATACTTACAATAGTATTGCTAGGTTTGTTACTGGGAACCAATTTAGAACTCACCACTGACTGAACCTACAGCAACTCCACTGGCTTGAACTAAAAAACATGTTGATACTCTCCCAACTCACCTTTGTCCATAGGATACTTTACCAACCTAATAACACACCTATACTTTCTAATTTATTTACCCCTTACACTAACCTAAATTCATTACGCTCTTCAAACAAACTTCTAGTAACCTTAACTAAGTCTAATAACATTGCTGGTGACTCCCTATTCTCCAATACCATTGGTAAATATTGGAATCTTCTACCTACTGCTCTAACTTCCATTCCCTCCCTGTTGTCTTTAAACAAAAGCTGAAAAAACACCTTAAAATACACTGGTTATGCCCATGCTTCAATCCTGACTAAAAATTGTGACTTCCACAATTTTTTTTTCTCTCTCTCTTTAACAGCTTCTTTATATTCGCTCTCTACTACCTACACTTTGAGAAGTTTCCCTAACAATCTACTCCTTATACAAGTAGCATCTATTACAATCCATTAAAGAATTTTGAATGTAAAAGAAATTTCCTGAATGTGCTCTACACTTGCCACAAATATTTTACTGTTACAAAACCTTTCTATTTTGTATTTCTATAACTACAACTTAATTGTTTTCTCTACAGGGTATGCATGTAGAATTCTGTAATGTAGTCTTGAATCATGTTTAACCTGCTACTTATTTTTTTTATGTATAACGTAACTGTGTTTTGTCTCTATGTGGAGCTTTTATCCCCGGGCCTCTGCTGAAAATAGAAATATATCCAGTCAGACCAGCCCGGTAAACAAATGTAAAATAAAATAAATGTAAAATAAACAAAATAAATAAAATAAATAAATAAATAGTTGGAGTTGTAATAAGTTGGGTGAATCCCAGAAGATTTATACTGTTGTCTGGAAAATCCAAGATTAAGTTTTGCCAGTTGATACTGATATCACCCATAATTATTGTTTCATTGGATATATTTTGTGACATCTATGACAGGATGTCCTCTAGTGTGGGAGTGTCTGTTACCAGGGGGATGGACAGAACTGTAGTACAAAGTTGTTTTGATTTATTAAGTTTTAAGAAGGCTATAAGGAGCTCAGCATTACTAACTTTTGTGATGGGCTTGGAGTAGGGTACTATTGTATATGAGTTGGGGTAGATTAAAGCTACCCCTCCTGCTTTTTTATGAATTCTGTCAGATCTTATTATATTGTATCCTGGAGTAAGTAGTTCTGTGTCTTGTATATTTGGCTTTCGGCATATCTCCATAATTGTGAGTATATCTGGGGTGTGTTGTGATAGCCACACGTGGAAGTTTGTTAATTTATTACAGATGTTATGTAAGTTTAGTGTGACTAAGAATGGAGTGTTAGAGGCGGACTTATTATTAGAAGGGAAAACTGAAGTAGGCCCTGGGTGTTGTGATAGCCACACGTGGAAGTTTGTTAATTTATTACAGATGTTATGTATGTTTAGTGTGACTAAGAATGGAGTGTTAGAGGCAGACCTATTATTAGAAAGGAAAACTGAAGTAGGTCCTGGGTTTGGATGGATGTCTCCACATCGGGATAAAACTGAGAAATGGGAGAAGTAATAGTTGGTGCTGACTGGTTTTCTTTTTGATATTGGTTTTGAGAGGAGCAACAGTTTAGGATTATAGCAGGGTGGCAACATTTTATATTTTATAAAATGAAGGAGGAGGTGACTTAAAAGGTTAGATGATATGCTCGAGTAACTTTTTGTTTGTTTTTCAAAGCCTGTGACGGATGTGATAGAATTTTTGATTACATTGATTTTTTGTGGTATTGAGTGCTGTGCAGTGTGTTAGGAGTGAGACAGATAGTGTGAGGCAGAAGAGGGGGATTATTAAGGAAAGGACTGGAGGACTGCTGGACTACTGGAATTAAAGGTGGTGTACTAGAAAGCACAAACCAAAGAATTGTTACCAGGTCCAGATACAAAAAAAGCCACTTTACCATATAAAGTGGAGGGAATGGAGAAAAAAAAAATAGGAAGTCTTGGTGATATGTGAGGAGGCCACTTAAGGACAATGAGTATAGTGCATTTAAATAACTAACAATAAACATACATCAGTAGAGTATAGGGACTGGATGAACTGTATGGATCAACCCTTTAGCAGGGGTTGCTATACTTCAGATATGATTGCTTCTATGGTGGTCAGCAGTGTATCTTGCGGTTGTTAGCCATAAACAAAACATATAAACCTATGAATAACAATGGGGGAGAAAGGAGAAGACAGTTAGGATGGGAACAAAAACACAGATGTTGTATAATAAAATAGTTAAAGTGTAAAAGAGTGTAAGAAAGATAAGGTAGGGATGTTCCAGTTTGGAGAATAATTCATAGCAATGGTTGTAGTAGATTTAGCAACTTAAAGACTGGAAATGAAAGAAAGGAAGCCTGGGAGTAGAGAAGGCGGGTAGCAGTAAAGATGGAAAATAATGTAAGTACTAAAGCATATTCAATACATAGTAAAACAATACTGAAAGCAGAATAAAACAAGCAAAATATACTATTACATCAGCCAAATAGTGCAGATGCATTGGAAGGTATAGCTACTAAAATAAGAACTAACATGAAGGAGGGACGTAGAGACACAGGTCACATTCCACAGCAGCAACCTCTACTATAAGTACTTTGGTGCAGTGTGGGAAAAGGTACAGGAGCACTGATAATGATAAAGGTCAAAATAACTGCATAGCTAGAAATGATGCTATACCAAATGTCTGCATGTGAGCAAAGTGCACCTGGCAATTATCTTGTACAGCATGCTTTATTAGTATGTCAACACAGAACATATTGTGATAATTACACTCTAAGCATGTATGCTAGTCATACAGCAAGTGACCATACTCATGCATAGATAACAAACATAACATATGCAGGGTTTATTTGAAATGAATGGAACTCCCAGCAATGCATCTCAATTTGATGATTGCACCTTAGTGAAAATACACTGTAGTGAGAATACTATTTTACTGAACTGTGCTGGAATAGAAACATCATCAAAATGCATTCCTGCTAAAAGTGACCCAATGTAACAAGTAAATATTTGTTGTTTTGTAGGGATAAAGCCATCTGCAATTCAGCACCTACTCTAAAATATATCAATCTGAGTTTTCATAAACTATGGGCAGAGAGAGTATTTGATCTATTTGTTCCTCAAAGATGTGCAGTTTCAGATTTATTAGTATGTGTGTGTGTGGGGGGGGGGGGGGTGAAGCTCCTCCACCTGGAGAGTTTGTATGGCTTAAGGGGGTGTATGTTATATGGCCCTTTCATTCTTATTTTGATGTAAGTTCCATTTAAATATTGCACTTTCTGTTAACTATACTACTTAAAGGAATTGCTATGATGGGTATTACTGAACATAGTTTCTTTCAGATAATGTAAAATCCATTTGTCATAATTGTACTGGCAACCATACCTGGAGTGCCCACAGTACTGCTGGGAAATATTGTTGGACAGGCATAGGCTGACACAGTAGTAATGATATACAATGTGTCACTGACACTCATGTCAACAGACAGGTTAATGGACAAACCTACCACTACCCATGATGCAGCACCAAATGAACAGTGTGCTGGTACATCAAGTTCCAGGTACAGCCATTGTCATAACTCTGCAGCCAGATTTTTCATATCTATGGGCTGCTCATGTTCGACCATCATGTAACAGCAGTGGTCAGAAAAGCCTTTTACTTGGTTCGTTTCATAAGTAAAGGGATTGTATCCAGAAAAAAGGAGGTTATTACCTCTCTGTACTCCTCCCTCATTAGGCCAATAATTGAGTATAACGCCCGGTTTGGTATGTACCTCTCCAAACATCTGCATCAACTGGAAAGGCCACAGAAATACCTCACAAAGAGAATCCATGGCATCCAACACCTGTCCTGTGTGAACAGGCTCAAATCACTATCACTCTGCTCGGTATCATACAGATTGCTCAGAGGTGATCTGTGTCTCGCCTACAAGGCAATATCAGACCCTGCCTTACTACAGATGCTCCATATCAGTAAGTCTAACTCCTCATGCATTACCAGCTTAAAAGGCCTAAATCTAATATGCAACATCAACAAAACCTGATGGAGAGACAGGTTTGTCTCCCAGAGGCTGCCCCATTTCTGGAAAAGACTTCCCATGCATGTCAAACCAAGTACATCACTGACAATCTTCAAGCACAACCTTTATGAGTGAATGGGAAACCACAAATTTGTCCCAGGGGTTCCACCTTTCTTCCTCAATGACAGGGGTGACAGGTGCTGACTGAAGTTTCTTTTTTGGGGATAAACTCTTGGCTAGACTTGTAAGGGCCCCAGGGCCATTAGCCTAGTGACCTCTTATGATCATATGAAAATTCTCCATGCCTGCACAAAATTATTAGTGGATCTCTAATCATAACCAGCTTTATTTGTTTTCAACATGGATGCAAAGATTCACCTCTCAGGCTTTGCTCGTGAAGTGAATTTCTTGGCATTCAAGTCTTGAGCACATAATAACCTGGGTTTAGATTGGAAAACAGATCATAATTCTGTATGCTATATACCTCTGGATACTGCTACAATTGAATCTCATAGTGCAGCACATTTAGTAGCCAACACAAAAGTGTGTCAGAATCACCTAAGCAGATTTAAAAGCTGTAATACAATTCACACTGAAAAACTATGGCAAAAGAACACTTCTGTCACCTTTGATTATATACACAGAGAAAGACTGATACGATTATTAAACAGTTTACTGCTAAAAGCTTTCTAAAATAAGAATTCATATTTTCTTTTCTTTACATCCCCAACCTCTCATGCCTGTTTCTCAATGAACTGTTTCAGGTGATTGTCTATCTCCCTTTCACCACTTAACAGCAAAGCTGATACCATTCCTAATAAAAGTTGTAAATTTCAAATCATTATATTTTTGCTCTTAAATATGTGTTAAATTATTTCCAATAGCTGGTAGGCTTGATATCAAACATTTCATAATGTTTTACTCTAAACATTTATCCATTTGTGGATTATTTTTTTGTGACTGCTTTCTCTAAATTTAAACATGGTTGCTGTGTTACTAGGATTTTTTTTTCTGTTTGTATTGTAACTTTTGCCTTTACTAGAGTTTATTGGTATTCCAGCTGGTGTTTTGACTTAGGTGTCCAAAACTAATAAGGAGCAACCCCCTTGAAAAAAAAATGGAGTTACAAGATTTATGTTACTTAATGTGCTGCCTGCCTGGGGCTGGAATGCTTGGGAGCTGAATGTGAAATCTGCAAAATTTTAGCCAAAGAACTCTTTTTGACTCAAGAATAATGTTTATTCTTAAAACCAATAAGAAGCAGCTCCCAAGGAGTGAATGCTCCATACAACTCACACAATCCAGCAATAAAAATTAGTAGAAGACACAGGTATTGGAGTGAAACACAGCTGTTATAGTCCAAGCACATCCAATAAGGACAAGTCAATCCAGCATCAATTCTTTTATTAAACCAACAGGACAAGTTCGGTAAGCACTTTTACCCAACAGGGCTTCATCAGACCATAAATCCTCACTTATTAATGCTCATTATACACACAAAAAGGTGCCAAACTAAACCTTAAAATTTAAAAAATTAAAGTAACAGCCCCCATTTATATAAAAGCATATAAAAACATGCAAGTGCAACAAGTAAAAATATTTAAAATATAAACACCTGCAGTCCACTCGCTATAAACATATAAAAATGTTTACAAAAACTGTTTATAAAGAAATATTTATAAAAAAGTGTTTATAAAAAATGTTCAAAACATTTTTAAATATGTAATGCTCATAACTATATACACATATCCATACTACTACCTAAGACCTCTAGACTTTAAAAATGGATTCAGGGGTACCTTGTCATTGCGGCCTGGATACAAATTTGCCCTGAACCTAATTATCCATCTGGCCTCCTGTGTTTCAGTTTGATTCCTAATGTCACCACCTCTAGAGCTAGTAAATAATACCTCAATGACCCTGAAAGTAAAGATATGCATATCACCTCTCTCTAACAGATGTTTAGAGAGTGCATTAACAGTGGACTTGATCTTAATCTGATATAGGTGCTCACGTATCCTATCTGTCTTACCAACATAATATCTTTTGCATGCTGTGCAAGTAGCAAGATAAACCACATGTTTAGACAGACAGCAGAGGCATGAAAATCATAACTAACACCATTTAGAGGGTGTGTGAAACTACCCCTAGAATCTATTAAGTGACAAAAATTGCATCGGTTACAGGGAGAAGTGCCTGACACATCATGATCATTCCCCCTCCCCTCACATTTGGGATAACACAACAATTTCTTTAAGTTAGATCTATTTTTTATTGACAAAATGTGAGGTGTCTTCTACTACCTCCCTAATATTGGGATCACTGTCAACACCTCCCAGTGTGACCTAATGACATCTTTAACATTACCCACATCCTTAGTATAAGAGAGGGGTATCCTAACACTACTGTACTCAACATGAGTTCCTAAGGGCTCTAATTTTCCCTGGTTAGTAATGGTCTCCATAAAATCTGAAAAATAGGGGGTTGCCACACCTCATCTCAAAGTGGATAACCCAATAATTCCCTTCTCAGTCTCCTCACTTTTATATGTCCTTAACCTAAACCTCTCACATAAGTCATGCAACTCAGTGATAAAACTTTCTTGGGAAGGATTATACCAGGATGTCCTCATAGCTTAACCTCTAACCACATTCCCAAATACGTATCCTGGGTGCATGCTATATCTATACAATAGAGCATTGCGATGACATGACTTCCTAAATACTCCAGTATTTAACAACCCATTAGCCATCCTTTCTATGTACACATCTAAAAATGAAATCCAAGTGTCAGAAAACTCATATGTGAACTTCAAAACCCAAGAAAGGCCATTCACTTTATTGAGGAATGGCTAGTTCACCTGTGGTCCCTGTCCAGATGAAAAAAAGGTCATCCACAAAATGTCTGTAAAAGGGGACCCTTAAATGAAAATCACCAAAGTTAAAAAACATTCCTCCTCCCAAGCAGCCATGTATAGGTTGGCATAGCTATTGGCACAAGAAGTGCCCATAGCCATGCCATCCCTCTGTAAATAACACTGAGAATCAAACAAAAAATATTATTCTCCAACACGACCTCCAAAAACAAAACTAGGAGATCCATAGTGGGGCCACTCAACTCAGTGTGACGTCTAAGATAATCATGTACCTTTTGGATTCCTTCACTGTTGGGAATCACTGTAAAAAGGGATTGAACATCGATTGTTAACATGAAATAGTTGGAATCCACAGCTACTCCCTGCATATACTTCTACAGATCTAATAGATACTGTTTTGTATCCCTTAACACATATTCATTTGCATCCATAACTGGACATAAAAACTTTTCAACATAGATGGAGAAAAGCTCAGTAGACCATCATCTACCTGATACAATAGGCCTCATAGGAGGCCTATTGCGATCCTTATGTATCTTGGGGAGGCCCTGCATCAAAGGTATGAGAGAGTCAACAGCTGACAAATATTCAAATAGACCCTCAGTAATGATATGACTCATATAAATCTTCAAGCATCATGGATATCCTGCATATGTGTAACTCAACCATTTCACGCTCTATAGCATAATAAAACCTTTCATCTCTTAACATATGTTTCATGGTAGCCTTATAAAACTCATAATATATCACTACCACACTGCCCACTTTTATGAGAGGGAATTTAACCTTAAAACAAAGGAGAGCTCTGACAGCCCTGAGAAATGAATGTACATTAACAATTAGACCAGCTAATAAGGGGGGCAGTGTGGTGTTTTTATATGTTTATAGCGAGTGGACTATAGGTGTTTATATTAGTACATGTTTAAATATTTTTACTTGTTGCACTTGCATGTTTTTATATGTTTTTATATAAATGGGGGCTGTTACTTTAATTTTTTACATTTTAAAGTTTAGTTTGGTGCTCTTTTGTGTATATAATGAGCATTTATAAGTGAGGATTTATGATCTGATGAACCCCTGTTGGGTGAAAGCGCTTACCGAACTTGTCCTGTTGGTTTAATAAAAGAATAGATGCTGGATTGACTTGTCCTTATTGGATGTGCTTGGACTATAACAGCTGTGTTTCCCTCTGATACCTGTGTTTTCTACTTATTTTTAATGTTTATTCTTTAATGCTTATTGAAAGGGGATGCCTACAACTATGACTCCTGCCTGGAGAAGATGAAACAGAAATGTATGCTCGAGAAGGTCAAAGGAAAAACTCCAGCTGCTCCAACTAAGGTAACCAGGTCAGTGGTTACTTTGCCAGCTGAATCTGGGCCCTCATAAGCCAATTCAGTGCCTTTGACTATACCTCCTTCAGTCCTCTCCAGGCTCAACCATTCAGACTAGGCTTGGAGGAGTAGACTCAGTAGGTTTTACTCAGTCCATGTGCAAACCTGATTTCTATATTCATAGCTAACTTTGCCCCTTTCTGTCAGGTCCTCCAGATCAATGCATATCCCTGAATATGCACTGGACTGGGAAAAGATGGTGATAAACCATGAACCCAAATATACTGCATTCAAATACAGAGGTTATAATAAAAATAAAAAAAACACTGGTGTATCAGAAAGATGAGCTTCTGAGTCACTTTAGTGTCACAAAAATGTTCATTACATTATGACACTAAAGTGCCTTGAGACTCATCTTTCTGATACTCCAGTGGTTTTTATTTTTAATGTATTTGTTTTATTTATTTATTTGTTTGTTTGTTTATAGTGCTGTTTGAGTATTGGTTCCAGTTTTGTGGTGTTGATACAGAGGTTGTAATAGCCAATAAACAAGCAAGACCTCCAGAAGTAAATTCCAATCAGCGGTAGTAAATGAAAAGTAGTGAAACACATTAATCACAATAAAGTTTTTAGTATACATTAAGAACTTCTATAAAGACGTTATCAGAGCAATAACAAATAAATTAATTTATTTATTCCTACTCCAGGCCCAGTTTCAGCACCAGGAATATCAGGTCCAATCATGGAAAACAAGCCTTTTCCTTTGTCACCAACTGTGACTTTTGCCATAATGTCAAGGTCCTTTGTACCGATGACATCAGTGCCATTCCCTCTGGCACAGATGGCCATTAAGCCTGAAGTTGTTGGTGTCTATATGTCTTCATCATAGAGACTGACCCCCAGCAACCTCAGATGCATTCTCATGCTACTGGCATTTAATGCCTCGGTGCTAAAGACCCACTTAACTCTTAGACCAGTGTCAGAGAGTGCCAGGGTCATGGTTTGGTGTTGACCTCTGTATAGACATGACCCATGGCTATGAAATTCTCAGTGCCAATGTTCTTAGTACTGACAGCCAAAATAAGAGAGCTAGTACCAGGGAAAACATGAGGTATTCTTGTCATGTAACAGGCACATATAATGAAGGCCTCATCCAAGCACACCATCAGACATGTTGCATTTTCCAACATGCCAAGGGCTGAAATGGCCCTTGAGAGTTAGACAGTTAAGAGAGGATTCCTCTTCAGATCACTTGGAGAATCTTTCCCATCATGTGCACTCCAAAACAGGACAGGTAAGAGGAAACACTTGGATTTTCCCTCAGAAGTTCAGCACTGGATGCAGCAAAGTGAGCAAGAAGGCAAGACATTCATTGTTGTTGGGTTTAAGTTCTCAGCCCATCGGAGATCTTATAATAGGAATCATAATGGTGTAAATAACGTATGGTTCTGCATCCTCAACAGCCCCAATATGAGCAATGTGGAAGCAGAGTTCCTGGGGATGTGTGGGGTCTCCAATGGCTGCTGCCATAAAGGCAGGGGTGGTCCACAAAACCAGGGATTCTGTGACCCTTCCCCAAGAAACAGACTTCCTGACTGTCTCCCATTGTAGGTAGTTAAGGTCAAATTTCCTTGTATCTGAAAGTGTGGCTGGCCTTAACTCCAGATGGATCAAGGAAATAATATATAGAGGCTACTCAATACCCTTTTCCGTGACAGTATCAGTGCCATCACTGCCCTGCCTAGAAATTCCACCACATCAAAAGCAAACAACAGTTCAATAGGTATACAACCTACTACAAAAAAGAGAAATTCAGATGGTCCTACCAGCCAAGAAAAGATACAGGTTTTACTCACCATGACTCTCAAGAAGACAAAGGGCCAGTGCTCATATTTTTTCAACAGCGACTTTTATAATCAAGAAATGAGTGTAGCAATGGGGGCAGGATGTGCTCCAAGTTTTGCTGATATAGTTATGTCTTTTTGGGAAAGGATTTTATTTTTGGAAGTTTGTTTAACAATTACTTTTCAGTATACACCCAGCTTTTAGGTGACATATTCTTATTATGGAATGATACAGATGAGAATTTGTTATGGTTTGTAGAATATATCAACAATACAGTTGAATTTTTAAAGTTTAGTCACAATTATAGTGGTGAGAAAATAATTAATTTGGCAAAGACAAATAATAGATGTATGCCAAATATTCATAGAAAAAGCACATTCTCCAACAAATATTTACATTATGATAGTTGTCACCCCACCTTGTGAGAGGACAGATGGTGAGGTTGGCATGAATGATAGCAGAGAATAAGATTTTTTACATGTGATTGTAAAATTTTGTCAAATATGTTTCTGAATAGAGGAAATCTGAAGCATTTTGGATGAAATAGACTGTAAAGTGGTACATAAAAGATTTGCTGGTGTTTATGTGCACTTGCAGAATAAGGTACATGGTAGGTTGCAAAGAGTGGACAGTAAAATTGGTCAAAATTATATCAGGGTTAACAAAAGTAAAGCATTTATTTCTATGTTCACCCTGGACACTGCAGTTATTAACAAAATTATATGTAAAAACTGGTGTATTTTTATCAGATTTTGCTATTTTCAAAAGAGTGGGTAGTAAACCAAATGTGGTTTACAGAAGAAATAAGTCTATGAAAGAATTATTGGAGAGGGATAATGATTCAAATACTGTAAACTGTAATCGAGTTCAAGGTATGTTTAAATGTGAACATTGTACCCAATGTACTTATACCATGTGTATGGATGTAAACTGTAATCGAGTTCAAGGTATGTTTAAATGTGAACATTGTACCCAATGTACTTATACCATGTGTATGGATGTAAACTGTAATCGAGTTCAAGGTATGTTTAAATGTGAACATTGCACCCAATGTACTTATACCATGTGTATGGATGTAAACTGTAATCGAGTTCAAGGTATGTTTAAATGTGAACATTGTACCCAATGTACTTATACCATGTGTATGGATGTAAACTGTAATCGAGTTCAAGGTATGTTTAAATGTGAGCATTGTACCCAATGTACTTATACCATGTGTATGGATACTTTTGAAATCAATGGTAAAAGTTTTACAGTTAGAGGACATTTCACTTGTGATTCAAGAAGTATGGTATATGTTGTCATTTGTGAATTATGTTCCACATTTTATGTAGCAAAGACTTTAAGAAAGCTAAAATGTAGAATTTACAAGCTCAGCTCGGACGTTAAAAGAAAGAAGAGCACTAATGCCTTATTCAGGCATATGGAAGTAGCAGAAGATCATTGGTTCATGTTTGTAATTTTGGAACAGATTTTAACTGATAAAAGGGGTGTCATTATGGACGAACAGTTTAGCAAATGTGAACTGAAATGGCAACTTTTTTGAGTGCCACATTATCCAGGGTTGAACGAGACAGTGTCTATAAATTCAATTTTAAAATTGAAACATTATGAAGCTTAAATATTTTTAAAATCAAAATATTATGAGGTTTAAGCATTTATAAAATTAACTTTTTTCATTTTTATATATTCCGTGTAAAAATTTTTATTTTTGTAATTTTATATATTAGTACATTGAAACAGTGTTTGTTTAAAAAAATCAATGATTAATTAAATAGGGTCACATGTTTTTAGAGTATTTAAGCAGGAGGTAGGGGTGTGTCAGCTAGTTCTGAAGAAGTTCCTATTAATTGCATTGCAACAAAAGTGCTTAACATTGTAATAAAGTTTAAAGTTTATTGTTTTCTTTGTATTCCTCTTTTGTTTGTTTCATCTTCGTAGATTATCAGTTTGTTTGTGCATCTTGTTTTTCGTGGTTTGTAACTCATAAAGCTGTCATTCTGACGTGCTGTACTAGTTGTACCAGTCACACCAAAACTCTGAACATCCTTTATAGCTCGCAGTCACAACTTGTTGTAACAGTGAAAATCAGAGATGTCAAATGAAATATAAATAAAAATAAATCTTCTCCTACCAAGCAGTTGCACAGTAAATGACAAATCAGCATGGGATGGCTTCATAAAAACTTTGGACTATCCTCTCTACAGTCTGTATGAATTTATAGCTGACTAGTCCCCTGAGGGGGGATAGAGTTTGCCTGTCTATCCTCTATCCCATTCTCCCAATCAACAGTGACAATAAGAAGTAAAAAAATACAATATAAAAGAAAAAACTAAATCGTCTCCTACTAAACAGTTGTAAAATAAATCATAAACCAATGATGAGTGGTTTCAAATAAACTCTAGATGACATTTGTACAGCGGTAATGTGGTCACAAACCTCTATGATTAACCTGTGCTAAACATTCTAAGCTTGAAATCATATCCAGATCTATTGCAACTTTGTTGCGATCATACTTCAAAAAATGTTATTATAAAAATGTTCTGCTGCTGACTTAGAGCAGTTAATGTAGCATATGGAGTGGATCAGCAGAGGTACAAAAGTTACTTACAATAATGATACATTGGGTTAATCCATACCTCTCAACTGTCCCAATGTTTGGCTCATATTTTTGCTCTGTTCCTCATAAACGTTTTGGTTTTCTGATAAATCATTGAATATTGAAGTCAGAAAATAATGCAAAACATTTGAGTTTCACACTTCATACCTTTCAGAAAATATATCCTAGAACAGAACCTGTTACTTTATATCCATTGCCCATTCCCCCACCATAATTTATGGTTATGTCCAGATTCCGTGTACTAAGAGGTTGAGAGCTATGGGTTGATCCACTGTATGTATACTGTAATACAGCTGTCCATCTATTTCTCAGCCAATGACCTATGTACCAGACTGGAGGTTATCCAGCAGCCATGTGCTACTAACTTCCTTCTAGGAAATATTTCCTTCTATAGAGCACAAGGGCACACTCAATTTAGAGAGGGAAATAGCGCATCCTGAGAGTAGGAGAGGAGCTTGAGCTTGCATAAAATTGAATATATTGCTGAAAGAAAGGTACTTGCAAAGATGAGTCCACTTCTTACATTATATGGATAATGTATTAAACAGTTCTGTTGTTATTGTACACACATAACTTTTATTTATCTGTTTTCTGGCTGTATGGAACCCAGCCAACTAGGTTCCCATGCATATTTAAATTAACTGTTACAGCTCTATGGCTTTTGTGTATAATTCTACTTCGAAAACATCCTGACATATTATTTAGGTGTATGGAACACAGTATGAACACCAAATTATCATGCTGTTTCTCTCCTCCATCACGTGTGTGTGTGTGTGTGTGTGTGTGTGTGTGTGTGTGTGTGTGTGTGTGTGTGTGTGTGTGTGCGCACATACATAACTATCCTCTTATATATATTGTATGTATAGATATGTAATTAAAGATGTAGAAAGTATATTACAATTTTATATATATATATAAAATTATAATATATATTTGATCTTCTGCTTGCAGAAAAAGTAGGTTTTTAATAAACAGAAGTATACCTATATGTGTATGTATATATACATATATATATATATATATATATATATATATATATATATATATATATATACATATTACGAGACAGAAATATAACGTGGGTGTACCGCTTAAGTTATAGTAACCTTTTTTGATGGTTCATTTGCAGATTTTCTTTATACCATTTTTGTTTGTTGTATCACCAGCTGCAATCTGAAGATATTGCAAACTGTGTAACTAATTACTGAGCTAAACATTTGAGAAAAAAAAATTAACTGAAATGCCCTCTTGCAAGGGTTTATATACTGTTCACCCCCATTGACATAACTACCATATTATACATTTGGAAATGGCAAACATGACACCTTTCATACTTCCGTGGTGAATAAAAATGCTACCCCTAAAACTAAATTTGCACATCTTGACACCATGCCTGAGAGTTATATGCATATATGCACATATAAGAAAGGAAATATGCAATAAACCACATGATTAAGCAATATGCAGTACATCAGTGTTCTTGGGAGGTTGTTATATTGAGTGACCAGATCATTTTTTACTCATAGTTTAAAAAGTTTATAAATTATTATTCTATCAAGACAAGACTACTGTTCACTAGTTAAGCATAGTGTGAAAAACACTGATACTTCCCACACAAGTAAGTCTTTAGTTCATCTCAATATGATTGCTAGTACTGTAATATTATGATATTTCATTCTTGAATAAAAACTGCTATGGATAGATATTTCAGTGAGCCTGATTTCTGTTTTATTAATACAAAACTGTACTGAAATAACGATGGAATAAGACCAAAAAATGTATATTCCTATGAGACATATACACAAGTATATATTTATCAATGTCAGAAACTGTCTTTATCTGGTCATATATTGTCATGTGTTGTGGATCTATTAAATTTCGTTACAACCATTACTTGGCATCATCACGTTTTTGGATACGTTCCTTCCATTGGGGCTTCTTGTGATTATTTCTGTTTTATTAATACAGTACTAAATAGCATAATTTCATAAGGACCATATAGCTATACAGATTATTTAACTATATGGGGCACTCTAGCCGTGTGGATCACAAACTGCTAAGCCTGCACCTCTCATGATTCAATTCTGCATTATGTTATACAGAGGAATATTGGGGCTTATATTTAGATGTATGGATTTTTATTGTAAAAAATTGGTCATGAAATACTTAATATTAAGCTTCTGACCAACACTACAGTAACATACAATTAAATGCTGTTAAATATTTACATATCCACAGATTCCTAGATCTGTCTGCAGTGAAAGATGCATCCCAGGATATAGAAAGGTTGCTCAGAATGGTAGACCTATTTGCTGCTATGATTGTGTCCAGTGTGCTGAAGGGGAAATCTCCAATTATAGTGGTGAGTGAAAAATATAAATATGAATCCAATGGACTGGAACTATTTTTTCAACACTTCACGAATTATCACATTACATTGTTTTTATGTATTTAATTCTTCACTTTTTATCATGGTTTTGCATTTAAAAGTTTTGTTTTGGTCATACATGTTTTATGACTGATAAAGGCAACAAGTTGCCCTCACTTACCAAAGTTCAGGAGAGCCTTTGAATATGGCATTGCACATAATGCCATTAGTGAGCCAATGGCTATAGATAGAGCAAAACTGCCAAAGGTGACAAGAGATAAAGAGAGAAGGTAAAATTCAGAGTAACTGACATGAGAAAAGGAGATGAATAATGGAATGCCACTGGTATTTAATGTTGGAACTGGTGCTGTTCAACGGTTTTGTCACCAACCTACCATGACAGAGAAAAAAATTACAATTTCCATTGTTGGTTATAGAAAAATAGGGAAATCAGTAGGGGATATACGTCTTAGCTTTAAAGAAAAATTGTGAAAATGAACTGCATATGCTGAAAAAATGGCAGTAGAGGTTCACTGGTAAGAAATATATGATGCTGCACCTGGACAGCAAAAAACAAAGCTTATAATAAAAATAAAGTGAGATTTTGTCCTCCTTAAAGCCAAGTAACAGGAAAGAAAACATACTGCAATCACCGCAGCAATTCACCATCTGGAAGAAAAAAATGAAAAGGGCATTAGGCTGAATCCTCAGGACCACAAACTCAAGGGAGAAGGAGAGGGGGAAATTAATTTCCTACAGATCATTGATGAAGTCTTGTATGGAGCACAATATCCAATTCTAGATATACAGAAAAAGTGACTAAGTGCAAACATTTTCTTTCTTTCCTTATTTAGTTACCTATTAAGCTAGTTAGCAAGTTAATTGAGGGGCACTGGGGAATTACTCCTATTTGTTACCAGGTTAATGGTCTGTTTCATTCCCAGCACAGTGGCAGTTGGGAGAATGTCACAGAATGAAGATGAGTGAATCCAGAACTAAGGTGAATGCCAGTTCACATACAAGACTGTAGAAGCATGTAGAAAACCAGACAGAGAGCATGATGCTAGATTCGGAGATTTATTTCAAGTAGAGTTATTTAATTCAGGGAAAGTAGAGGAGCAACAGCAAGAAGAAAGTATTGTTACAACCCTCCAGTTTGGAAAGTAGATGAGCAACAGCAAAAAGAAATTATAGTTACAACCCTCTAATTGGGAGAGTTGTGGAATAATGTATTGGCAGATTTATTGAGTGAGAAGGAACCAGAGAGTGGGAATGACTTGTCTTGGGGATAAGCAATGGAGCCAATTCAGCAGAAGGAGGAGCGAACATCTGAGAGCGTTTTGCTTGTGGATGTAGTGAAGAAAAGGAGGAGAGAAAAAAGGAAAGTAAGAAAACAGACATCAGAGAAGCAGAAATGTGTTGTATGTATACAGGGTAAAGAAGAAAAAATGTTGGACAGGTATGAGATATGGGACACAGTTATTGCACCTCTGGGTACAAAAGCTCAAGCGGTAAGAGCATTTATTGTGATTAAGAAAGAGGCTTATTGTGACATTTTTTGAAACAGCTATGGGACTAGAAACTTTCTTGGAAAGGTTGGGAAAAAAAAGAAGTATACCTCTGGAATAAATATATTGTCAAGACTTTTCATCACGGGACTCAAAAGAAAGTGAATATTCAGTTTCATACAGAGACTGATAAAGAGATTATTAAAGAATATTTATTAAAGTTTTTTTTGTTCATAAGTACAAAGTATTGTAAAAGTATTCAACAACATGGGTTTATGGACTGGGGCTTGGGATTGCAATGTTATATTGAAAATATAAAATTATAAACCTTCCCAGCATGATAAATGTACAAGGGAATGGGGCTGTTGGTCAATATTGGGGCAAGCAAACATCAGGGGCGGCCTGTTCTATTGGACTGCCAGACTGCAGCCCCCTCAACTATAAAATAAAGAAAAATAAAGAAATAAAAAGAAAAAAAATTTTAAAAATCACGGACTTCGCGCATGCGCACTAGTCCAGACTGCTGCTGAGACAGTCTGGAGCATGCGCAGATTGTCTCAGCAGCAGTCCTGACTGGGAAACATGAAGAACAGAGCTCCCAGAAATCTATGCAATTTTAAACTGCATAGACTGTCCTGGAATTCGCTGGGACAACGCTTGCACAGGGACCTTGGCAGTAAAATGTATGGTGGCAACACAGCATTTTATTCTAGCAGCTTTCCAAGATTATGCAAGCAATGTTTAATGTGTCCCTGGTTTCTGCCCTTTTGACCCACCCCAATAAATTTGGCTTTTTCCAGATTTCTTGTGCTGCGAAGTTGAGATGCAGTTGAGTATTGAGTAGATTTTACAAGGAGCTGAGAGCTGCAGGGGAAGAGAAGTTTAGTGCTGATTATGCTAAGATAGCTCATATTGCTAATAGCACAATAAGTTGTGTACTTGCGTTTGATGCAGAAGGTTGTTGGTTCTACTCCCATAAGGGGTGAATGCTGCCGTACTGAAAGTTAAGATACTAACTATGAGCCTGTTATCAGTTTGTCATCCATTTCCTATTGCAATATTACTAGCTTATTTTTAATGTAATTTAGGAATACCTCAAGGGCATCAGACACTTTATTTTTCAATGAAACCATGAAATATATATAAAGGTAATTGCTAGCAGCAACCTCTTCATTACAGATTTATTTAACGTGGAATTATTTAGATGACTTTTTTACTACTTCAGAGATTGTGCATATTTACTGATAATGGTGGACTGTATAATTGTGCATGTTTACTGATAATGGTAGACTGTAGAAGTTTGAGTAGACTTTTATGATGGAAATGTTCTGAATTGGGCAGTTTTGTCATTGGTGCATGCGTTTTGTTTCATTGTTTACTGGAAAAATGTTCAAAGCAATGGGAAGGTGTTTCAAAGAGCACATGCATGTTTCATATGCAAGGGGCCTATGATTTGAAAACAGCCCAGAATTAATTTTTATCTGCCATGGGTAAAATGTATTTTCTTTGAATGTGGGTTTCAATGTTGTTTCAATGAATGTGAGTTTCAAGGGCAGAGAAGCTTTCATGCCAAGTTTGTTTAGCAGATGTCTTAGTGTTTGTGCTGTAAAATGCAAAATAAAACTTTCAAATGAAGTTCAAATCATCATAGAAGTAAATCAGTATGCACATTAGTGTTTATGGCAAATGGAGGGAAATAGCAAAGTAATGGATCATTGGAATGGCTGCAGGGGGAGGCTCCATTCGACCATGGTTTCGTGAGGGGGAAGGGTGGTAAACTTAGGCAGCCCCAGCTGAACTATACCTCCCAACTGTCCAGATTTTCAAAGAATGAATAGATTTTTTGCTTCTTATTTTTGGTTTGTTCCTCATAAAATTTGTGGTTTTCTGGCAAATCATTTAGGAATTAAGTCACTAAATAATGACACACTAGTTTCAGACTTCATAACCTTCAGAAAAATGCATGCTAAAGTAAGACCTGTTCTATCAACTGTCCCAGTTTATACAAGAGCAATTTTTAGTACTGTTTATATGTTCCCCCAATATATTTGGCCTTGTCCAGATTTATTGCATTAACAGGTTGAGAGGTACATGCAAATAAATTGCTTTATAGAATTAGGCATAGCCAAACCTCTCAACTGTCCCTGATTTTGGCTCAAAATGTTGCTCTTCCCCTAATGATCCCTCCACAAAATAGAATTTTGGAAGAAAACATGGAGGGTTTATAATTAAGAAATAACTGTAATAATCAGATTATCTTTATTTCATAAATGCATGTAGATTTTTTTATTTTGTCAGCTGCTCAAGTTAGCAGTACTAATATTAAAGTGTCCCTTCTTTGACAGGTTCCCAGCTGTATTGTGTTGCTATTTTATATTTTTACATTACATTTTTGGTCCATTTTCCATAAAATTGTGTTTTTTTTGGCAAATTAGTGACAAATCATTAAAGACTGAAATTAGAAAATAATGACAGACATTTGAGTTTCAGATTTCATACCATTCAGAAAATTCATACTAATGCAAGACCTCTATTATCTTTCTAAGTTTATAAGAGCAATATTTTAAAAATTGTCCTTATTTTTGGGACTTTGTCCCATTTCTTTGTATGGATTTGTCCAGATTTCTTGCTCTGAGTTTGAGAGGTATGACAAATGTGTCAGGGCCATCACAAGTCAGGCAGATACATTTCAAACTGTGACATACTTGTTGCACCCCACTCCCCCATGTAGTGACTCTGGATGTGTCGAAGCAAGGCAAGGAGTAGTTATGCAGTGTAAATGTGCAGAGAATATCACCCATCCAAGGTAGACACAAGTACTAGAGTGGCTTTTCATCTGTCATTGATTTTTACAGAATGGTCTGGTTTCTGTCATATTTTTTGTACTGTTGATTTATGCTTATTACTCAAAGTGCCTGTTGCTCTGTGTTTAAGTAGTAATACTTTAATGACCATCAGGTAAGCTTGGCTGAGATTGCAAGATGCAAGTAAGCTTTAATAGGCATACTGTTAAAGAATTGCCAACATTGAAAGCCTTTCTGTTGCCATGTAGAGAATGCTTAACTAACTGGGTTGGGAGGGTGGCTTAATGCTTAGGGTGTTGCCTTACAAACACAAGGTGCAGGGTTTGAGTCTCACAAGGGATAATTGGCTAAACCTAAAATGACTCGCAAGGGCAGTTAGCTTAGTACTAATCTATGAACCTATGAACTAGATGATGTATAAGCAATGGGTATTGAAATGCATATGCTAGTATTTGTAATAAAGGACAGAACTGCATTATTTTAAGAGTCTCATTACACTTGGAGACTTCCAGTCATCTCTGTAGGCTTTACCCATAAACAGAATGCCAATCGCGTGGTCCATAACCTGTACAGTAATCCTTTTAAGCAATGTATCTTGAGCTTATTTCTTGTTTGCTTTTCATTTTTCACTTTGATCATGTTTTCCCCATGAAACAAGTAGATGTCAGGCAGCAGGTCCTTTTTTGGATAAGGAACATTTTTACAAGTGGGGGCATCAGAGATTTCTACTTTCAGCAAGTTACTTGGTACTTTAATAAAGCTGAATATAAATTATAATTAGAACTGCAGTGCAAGAAGTGGTTTGAGTTGAGTGCTGCTTGTTTTTCTTATACTTGATTTTGACTGGCATTCCATTAATGTATTTAAAAAAAGTAATTTATTTTTTCATGCCTCACAACCTTTTTTGTTTTCATCTAGATATTAAGCTGTCATGCAGCCAATGCATTGAAATATTTTTATTCTTCTACACTTCATTTTGTCTTGATTGGACTCTCATAATGACAGCTAGGCACCCAGGGCAGTATATTTAGTTTTTGTGGTTTGCTACTACAGGTGTGTGTGGTAGGGAATACCTCAGGCTTGAAATCTGTACCTTGTATGCAGGTGTTAAAGACCTGAATTCCCTACCCACCACCATTTATAAAAAAAAAAAAGACTGCAGATTTTTTGCCTCATATTTGATCTGATCTTTTCCTCATAATATCTGTAGTTTGTAAATGCTGCAGTGCTTGATATTTGATGGTGCAGTGGCCACATTGTTGCTTCACAGCTGCAGGATCTCAGGTTTGATTCTTGGCTGGGGTGCTTTCTTTGTGGGGTCTGTATCTTCTCCCTGTGTTTGTGTGGGTTTGCTTTTGTGGCCTCCCATGTTACAAAGACATGTCTGCATTATTTCTTCCTGGGCCTCTGCTGAAAATTGTTTTTTTTGTTCCAAGTCAGACTGTCCTGATTAACAAATGTTAAATATAATTGACAGGCATTTGAATTTCAGACTTCAGGTTTCTGAATGTTTAATTTCTTGCATATATGATGGTGCAGTGGTAGTATTGGTGCCTCACAGCTATAGGTTTTCTGGTTTGATTCTTGGCTGGGGTGCCTTTTGTGTGGAGTCTGCATCTCCTCCCTGTGTTTGTGCGGATTTGCTTTGGTGCACTGCCATTTTACAAAGACGTGTCTGCAGTATTTCTCCCTGGGTCTCTGCTGAAAATTGTTTTTGTTCTGTCAGAAGTAAAATTGACAGGCGTTTGAATTTCAGACTTCATGTTCTTCAGAAAATACATAGTAACACAACCGTAACACAACCTTTTATTCTAGCAATTTTCTAAGTTTATAAGATGAATATTTGAAATGTGTCCCTATTTTTGGGACTGTATTCCTCTATTATTGGCTTTGTCCACGTTTTTTGTGCTAAGGTTGACAGCTATGGCAAGAACTGAATTCACTGAATATGTTTGAGGGCTGTATTCCCTCATTACTGGGTTTATCCAGGTGTTTTGTACTAAGAGGTTGACAGCTATGGTGAGAACTGAATTCACTAAATGATAGCCATTTAAGTTTCAGTCTTCCTCTCTTTTACAAAGCAGCTGATTTGGTGTAGTGGTATGTTGCTCTGACTGTTTTGCACAGGGACCTTGGCAGTAAAATGTATGGTGGTAACGCAGCATTTCTCTTTCACAAAGCAGCTGATTTGACATAGTGGTATGTTGCTCTAACTGTTTTGCACAAGGACCTTGGCAGTAAAATGTATGGTGGTAACACAGCATTTTATTCTAGCAACTTTCCAAGATTATACAAGCAATGTTTAATGTGTCCCTGGTTTTTGGGCTTTTGACCCCCCCCCCCAATAAATTTTGGCTTTTTCCAGTTTTCTTGTGCTGCGAAGTTGAGATGTAGCTGAGTATCGAGTAGATTTTACAAAGAGCTGAGAGCTGCAGGGGAACAGAAGTTTAGTGTTGCTTAAGTGAAGTCGGTTTGCCTTGTTAATACCACAACAGGCTGTGTACTTGCTTTTGATGCAGAAGGCTGCGGGTCCTACTCCCACAAGGGGTGGATGCTGACGTACTGAGAATGTTCTCCTTGATGAAGATGCTAACTATGCATCTGTTATCAGTTTGCCATCCATTTCTTCTTGCAATATTACTAGCTTATCATTTTTTTAATGTAAAATAGGGAATTTATTCCTGAGGGGCAACAGACACTTTCTTTTTTGATGAAACCATGAAATATAAAGGTGTTTGCTAGCAGCAACCTCTTCATTAGTTACAGATTTCTTTAATGTGGAATTATTTAGATGACTTTTACTTCTTTAGAGATTGTGCATATTTACTGATAATGGAGTGTAGAATTGTGCATATTTACTGATAATGGTGGACTGTAGAATTGTGCATATTTACTGATAATGGTGGACTTTAGAATTGTGCATATTTCCTAATAATGGTGGACTGTGGAAGTCTGAGTAGACTTGTATGATGGAAATGTTCTGAACTGGGCAGTTTTGTCATTATGGGTGCATGCTTTTTGTTTCATTGCTTACTGGAAAAATGTTCAAAACAAATTTAAAATGCCCTCTAACAACTGTACGTACTGTATTGTACAAGTAATGTAATTTAGTACAAGGAGGAAGGTGTATCAAAAAGCACATGTATGTTTCATATGCAAGGGGCCTATGATTTGAAAACAGCCCAAAATTAATCTTTATCTGCCACTGGCAAAATGTATTTTCTTTGAATGTGGGTTTCAATGCTGTTTCAATGAATGTGAGTTTTAAGGGCAGAGAAGTTTTAACGCTAAGTTTTCATTGTGAGACCGCATTGCTTTGTTTAGCAGATGACTTAGTGCTTGTGCTGTAAAATACAAAATAAAACTTTCAAATGAAGTCCATCTCATCATAGAAGTAAAGCAATATGCACATTAGTGTTTATGGTAAATGGAGTGAAATAGCCAAGTAATGGTTCATTGGAATGGCTGCAGAGGCTCCATTCAACCATGATTTTGTCAGGGGGGAAGGGCAGCAAACTCAGACAGGCCCAGCTGAACTATACCTCCCAACTGTCCAGATTTTCAAAGAATGAATAGATTTTTGCTTCTTATTTTTGGTTTGTTCTTCATAAAATGTGTAGTTTTCTGGCAAATCATTTAGGAATTAAGTCACTAAATAATGATACACTGAGTTTCAGACTTCATAACCTTCAGAAAAATGCATGCTAAAGTAAGCACTGTTATTCTATCAACTGTCTCAATTTATACAAGAGCAATTTTTAGTACTGTTTATATGTTCCCCCAATATATTTGGCCTTGTTCAGATTTACTGCATTAACAGGTTGAGAGGTACATGCAAATAAATTGCTTTATAGAATTAGGCATAGCCAACCTCTCAACTGTCCCCGATTTTGGCTCAAAATGTTGCTCTTCCCCCTAATAATCCCTCCACAAAATAGCAATTTTGGAAGAAAACATGGAGGGTTTACAATTAAGAAATAACTGTAATAATCAAAGTTATAGATTACTTGAAATGCATGTATATTCTTTTATTTTGTCAGCTGCTCAAGTTAGCAGTACTAATATTAAAGTGTCCCTTCTTTGACAGGTTCCCAGCTGTGTTGTGTGGCTAATTATATTTTTGCATCACATTTTTGGTCCATTTTTCATAAAGTTGTGTTTTTTGGCAAATTAGTGACAAATCATTAAAGACTTAAGTTAGAAAATAATGACAGACATTTGAGTTTCAGATTTTATACCCTTCAGAAAATTCATACTAATGCAAGACCTATTCTATTATCTTTCTAAGTTTATTAGAGCAATATTTAAAAATTGTCCTTATTTTTGGGCCTTTGTCCCACTTCTCTGTATGGCTTTGTCCAGATTTCTTGCTCTGAGGTTGAGAGGTATGACAAATGTGTCAGGGCCATCACAGTCAGCCAGAGACATTTCAGATTGTGACATACTTGTTGCACCCCACTCCCCCATGTAGTGACTCTGGATGTGTCCAAGCAAGGCAAGAAGTAGTTATGCAGTGTAAATGTGCAGTGTGTTCCCCCATCCAAGGTAGACACAAGTACTACAGTGGCTTTTCATCTGTCCTTGATTTTGCAGAATGGTCTGGTTTCTGTCATATTTTGTACTGTTGATTTATGCTTATTACTCAGATTTATGCTTATTACTCAGAAAGTGCATGTTGCTCTGTGTTTAAGTAGCAATGCTTTAATGACCATAAGGTAAGCTTGTCTGAGATCGTAAGATGCAAGTAAGCTTTAATAAGCATACTGTTAAAGAATTGCCAACATTGAAAGCCTTTCTGTTGTTGCCATGCAGAGAATACTTAACTAGATAATGTATAAGCCTTGGGTATTAAAGGACAGGATTCCATTATTTTAAAAAGCACGTGTTGGAGACATCCAGTCATCTTTACAGACTTTACCCGTAAACTAAGCAGAATGCCAATCATGTGTGGTCCATAACCTGTGCAGTAATCCTTCAAGCAATGAATCTTGAGCTTGTTTCTTGTTTGCTTTTCATTTTTTACTTTGATCATGTTTTCCCCATGAAACAAGTAGATAGTTGTCAGGCAGCAGTTCTTTTTTGGATAAGAAACATTTTTACAAGTGGGGGCATCACAGAGATTTCTACTTTCAGCATGTTACTTGGTACTTTAATAAATCTGAATATAAATTATAATTAGAACTGCAGTGCAAGGAGAAGTGGTTTGAGTTGAGTGCTGCTTGTTTTTCTTATACTTGATTTTGACTGGCATTCCAGTAATGTATTTAAAAAGTAATTTATTTGTTCATGCCTCACAACCTTTTGTTTCCATCTAGATATTAAGTAAGCTGTCATGCAGCCAATGCATTAAAATATTTTTATTCTTCTACACTTATTTTTGACTTGATTGGACTCTCATAATGATGGTTTGGCACCCAGGGCAGCGTATTTAATTAAAGTTAGTTTTTGTGGTTTTGAGCATAGCCCCTCCCCTTTCTAGTTGGCCACACCCTGTCCCCTTGACCCCACCCATTCAGCTGTCTCCTGCAGCCCCCCTTTGATTTGAAGTCACCAACCGCCACTGGCAAACATGTTATTTTTATGGAAAAGAGAGCCATTTTCTTGATAACTGTGACAAAAAGAAATGTTATGTATGTTGGGATTATGGTCATGATGCTAGAAAATGTGAAAGTAATAAATCTGAACATGTAGAATATTTGAGGGAAGAGGGTAAAAATGAACAAAATAGGTAAGAATAACAAAAAAGCAAATAAAGAATCAGAGTTGCAAGAAAATAATCAGACTGATTATGTAGCAACACTGAGGAAATATAATGTTTAGAAACAAAAGAAGGTGGATTGGAATTTGAATCGGATGTTGGTTAAAACTGAGATAATAACTGAAAAGTAATTTTGAAGAACAAATCTACTGGGAAAAGGGTGAAGGATAGGAAATAAAAGATACAGGATCTAGGTATAAAGTTTAAAAAAAAGAAATGGATAAAGTAATAAATAATTACATTTAGATTAAGAAGATGAGTAGCAAATAATCTTATGATATTATCAACTAATGTGAATAGTATTAAAAGTTTGGTTAGAAGAATAGGTGGTTTGGAATGGTGTAATAAATGTGAGATATTTATTATAATATTAGAAGATGTTAGATGTTTAACAACAGAAAGATTACAGATAAATTATGACGAGGAGATATAATCTGAAATTTGGGAGAAGACGCTTGGGGATAGCAGTATTACATAATATAGGAATTTCTATGTTAGATTATACTCTGTTAAGATTATGAAGACTAACTGTTGTAGATTTTAGATGGGAGGAATAAGTATATAGAATTATAGCAATATATACACGTATCTGATAGAGAAATAAAAATTAATTTAAAGAGATATGTGATTATATAATAGTCAATATGGCCATTATAATTGCAGGAGACTTTAATTGTGATTTGACAGATAAAAAAAGAAAAGGCCGAGCTAATAAAAGAATAATGAAAGAGATTATGAGTTGTAATTTAATATTAAGGAATTTAAATAGTTATAGGAGGGGAAATAAATCAGAGAGTTACTATTTTGTGGTTTCTAAAATATAAAGATTATTATAGAAGAGGCAGTACAGACAATATTTTCAGATCATGTTGCTATTTAGACAGAAACTGAGGAAAATAAAGAGCACAATAAAGCTGGGAAGGGAATTCAAAGAATTAATGAACTTAACTGGAATAAAAAAGGAAAGAACATTTATCTATGAGAGAGTGTTATACTAACAGAAGTGCAATAAATTACAAAATAAAACATTAGATAATTTGGAGAGAAATTAAAATGTTTATTATATAAAGAGGTAGATATATATAAAAGAAATCAAGAGAAAACAAAGGGACTTTTGTATAAGCAAAGATATTTTTGAAAGGAGAATACAAAAAAGGTATTTGAGTAAAAATGTTAAAGAGAAAGTCATATAATAAGTGGGATGAGAGATGAGAAAGGAGTGATGGTAAAGCAACAAAGTCAAATTAAGGAAATTATAGTGCAGTCTGTTAAAATACTTGAAAAAAAACATTAATTAAATGGTGTAAATTAATAGAATGTTAATTTACTGAAGATATTAATAGAGAATTAGATAAACAGATTACTATAATGGGATTTGACATGATAATGAAGAAAGTTAGTATTGGCTGTGCAGCAGGATTAGATGGAATAGATTATTTAATGTACAAAAATGTGGAATTAGGGCAAAAAGAAATATGTATATGTGTATTAAATGAGTTGTTAAAAGATAGTATTTGTTATACACAAGTATATAATGGTATAATGAAATTATATGGAAAAAAGGAGAAAAGATAAAAATAATTAATTGGAGGCCAATTGTACTGAATAACACCGATTACAAAATATTTATGAAAATACTACAAACAAGATTACAAAATAAAATAGATAAAGTGTTAAAGGATAGTATACATAGAATTAGAGGATGTCAGGAAATAATAAATGTTAGGGAAGTAGTAGATGATATAAAAAAAGAAATAAAGGAGGAAAAATATTAATAGGGGATATAACTAAAGCTTTTGATACAATAAATCATGATATATTATGGAAGATTTTGGAAGGTTAGAATTTAAGTAAACATTTACAATATGCAATTAAGTCAGTATATAAGAATAGTGAAATAAAAGTTTTGATAAATGGTTGGCTAAGTGAGGGAATAGAAATGAATAGGGGATTAAAACAATGATATCCAATGTAGTATTTTATTCTTGACAGTTATGAATTGTAAAAAAAAAAAATAAAGATATGAGAGAGTCAAGGTACACACAGAGTGAAGGTATTGTATATCCAGTTATTATGTCTTATGTGGGTGTTATCATGCTTATGGCTAAGGACAGAAAAATGATAGAACATGTAATTTTGTGATTTTGTGATTATTTGCACAGTATAGGAATGCCATTGAGTAGTAGGAAAAGTAAAGGATTTGGTTCAGATGAAGTGATAAAAGGAATTCAATTTGGAATAGAATAAATATCTGTTTTAAGATTTCTATTCAGGTCTATAAAGGTAGTTAAGTAACAATGGATAAAATTTTTACAGGAGTTAAGAGAGTTTAGTATTATATGGAATAAATATGGATTATCATATTGAAATAAAATACATTTAATATATTCTATATGGATTTTGATAACGGGAGATTAGGTTTATTGAACCATATAATTTATGGAGCATCTTTAAATGCATAGAGAATATTACAATGGATAGATGGAAATGAACATGATTTCATAATAAAACTGTTTAAGGCAAAATATAACAGACAGTAGAATTTAATAAGAATGAATAAGAGAAAGAGAATGGAGAAATGAAGAAATAAAAAGTTATCAATACAAAATAAGGCTATGGAAATTAAATATAAAAAAAGGAAAATTATGGAGATTATGCTATAAAAATGTAATGTCAGAAAATTACTATGTTAATCCATGGAAGCATTCAATATTAGAAAGAATTAAAGCCATAAAGCAAAGGAATGTTTGGTGTATGAAAAATGTCAGGATTTTTTAATGGGGATTATAGAGTAATAGACTGCCAGTAAAAGAAAATATGCCTTATAAAAAATAGATGAAAGAGTAAATGGCAGAATTAATAAACTCTTCAACCGTTTGTGCATCCATGTGCTTGTCATGCAGTGAGACGCACATAGTAGATCACTGCTTTTTATTCATTAAACAGTTCTGCATGGTGTGTAGAGCTGCATAACCATGGTAAACACAATGGCATGCTAATTACAGCATTAACAGCTGAATTGTTTGCTAATCAACCAAACCAAGATGGAAAAGCTATTCAACAAGCATAAAGCAACCATGAAGACTCGGTGCTGGTTTTGCCTGTGAATTCCAAAATCTATTGGAATACAGCCACAGAAAGGAATCTACACAGAAAGAATTTTAGGGGCTGCTGTTGCTTCAATTCGTGTGTATGTGCAACATGCTGAAGTTTATGCTGCTACTGCTAATAGTCTATGGCCAAGAAGAAGAGTTTTCAGACCCCAGTTATCTTATTACAATCTGCATGAGGTGGAAAATGTAGAACACTACAGGGTAGATAGAGATGCACTACAAGAACTTCATAACCCTCAGAAGATTCTTAAAAATGCTGATGCAAAACCTGTTTTGATTCTATCAACTGTCTAACTTTGTAAGACCAAAATATGTGAAAAGGACAATTAGCAAAACAACTTCCCAAACACAGATATACTAAGCACTATGTCAGCTATGCACCCTGAGCATCAGACACAAAGCTTATGTATTCCTGAATCCAAAAGACAGAAAACAAGGATATGGCACAGTTATCATCACTTTCACAGGGGCATTGTGTGGGGGTGAGGGGCAGGAGGAAGCCTAGGCTGGCATAAATGGTAAGAGAGTGCTTGTGAGTAAGAAAGAGAAACAGGCAGACATTTGAAAAGAGTAACAAATGGCCACTGAGGCAGAATGAGCTTTAAGCCTCACAACTGGACCACATAACTGTTTTGTGTGTGTGTGTGTGTGTGTGTGTGTGTGTGTGTGTGTGTGTGTGTGTGTGTGTGTGTGTGTGTGTGTGTGTGGATACACATGCACATGCCTGTATTCACCCAAGATGAAACTGGTGCATGAGTGTTTGCAAGAACACAGCTCTGTGCTAGCTCTACGTCTTGGTATGTCAGACAGGTGCACATGGTAGAGGTGTCAGTTCATCATGGTATTACACAACCATGAGAACTGACTCTGTCAGGAGTTGCACTGGCACATCCACACCCACAGTCAGATGCACTGCTGCTACCTGAACATGACTGATGTCTGCTGGAGTGTGGACACCTCAACCACTGATGGAGCAGTGAAAGTAGTGCCACTATGGGAGCATGATTAGGCACAGCCACATCAGCTAACATCAGATGATGTGGCTGACCTACACCCATGTGGATGCCATCTCCCTCCCAGCAGATATTCCATCATAGGCACCATTCATCCAATTCATTGAATCGGCAACATAGTGGAGTTAGTCAGGCATGTTGGCTTGTCCCACATATACAACCTTAAGCATTTTTGTGGAGGACCTATTGGAACATGCCTGCCTCTCCATCATGTCCCTAAACATACATCAAGTGGCATGGGAAGACTACCCTAGATCAGGTAGAAGATGGACAAAAAGACTCCTCCGAGCACCCTTAACAACCCTCCTTCATGGCCCTTCTTCACACTTTGGCTATGGCCAGATTCAGCAGACATTGAAGCAGTAGTAAACACACTACCCCGATCGAGTGTCTCACCCTTCACCTGTCCAATATCTGAGGGCTCAATGGAATGGGTTGGCATAGGCCCTTCTGGCTGTATCCGAGGAATTACAGGCAATGGGTGAATGTCAACTTCAGTGTCTGATTCAACCTCTGCACCCTCTCACTGTGCCTCTTTTTCATCACCATCACCATCAGAGACTGCTGATACTGTGACATCAGGTGTTAAGAGTCCTACACTTCTACTGTCAGGCTCACCTATGATAAAAAACAAGAAACACAGGAAAGCAATTAATACCTACACTACTCGTCCAATATATGCAAACAAACTAACTGTGGTGCCACTATTGCAGACAGTACAGCAATACACACAACAGTCCTGGCACCAACATCACACGTATGGATAAAATAAATATTTCTTTGAACTGCTCATCAGTACTGACATAAAAATGTTTGGATTACCATATGCAGATGATTGTAGGCTCCCTGTGTTGGATGGTCGTGGAAGAGTTAAGCAAAAGGCAAGTACACCATCATCACAATTAACAGTAATGCAGAGGATTAAAACCTTTTTGCCCTTTATATGTCCATTAGCAATACTTTTAACAAGAATTTGGGTGATACATCCACCCCAAATCCTTGTGTAATCAACCAGAATATGGTGTTAACTGTATCAATCTAAAACTATTCCCTCCAAAAAAATGATGTTAAGGAGAACTTAAGTATTGCTGTCAATATTTCACTATACAAGAACTATTTAAAACTGAGATAGGCAAGCCTACCTTAAGCTCCTCCTGGGACATGCTTGTCCTCTCTGAGACAGCAGCACCAACATCAATGACATGCTGCTGTGCACTTTACACTGAACTTTTAGGATCCCTGACAGTGGACAGGAGCTCTTCATTTGGTGTCAGTGATGGGTCTGTAGCAAGCCCACCCACAGTAGCCATCCATTCACAGGCTACTGCAGCTGCTCTCATTCAAGCCAATTAAATCATGTCAGTGGCCCTAGGGTACACTTGATCATATATCCTGCTCTGTCCACCTACTGCAGTCACATCAGCCACTATCTGCTGCCACATTTTCATTCCGCCAGACATATCCCTAGGTCTCCTCTGAAGCAGAAAGGCATCATTGTCATCTAAATGCTTCCACAATGACTTCATTCACATGGTCACTGAAGAAGGGTTTTCAGAGACTGGGACACCTTGATTCCATAGTCCTAGGTGAAATAAAACACAAAAAAGCATAATACATATAAGTATCACATAAATAAAAGTCCTGCTTAGATATAACACATAAAAAGTAGTATTTCAATATTACCCACTGGAAAAACAAAAACAGGCAAGATATTCAAATAAAAAAGGAATTATGTGGTTGTAACATATTACAATCCCACACAAAGCAAGGATGGATTCAAAACAAGGAGAGTAACTATAACAAATGTTGCTTGTGCCAACACAGAAATGAACTTGGCTCCATTCTGAAAACAACAGGTAAATGAGACATTTTGCTAACAAACCACCAATGAACTGCTAAAAGTGCTGCCAAATAAACTGTCACAAAACATGTGTACACATTTGCCACAGAACATTAAATTTTATACAATTGCCGGTCACATCTACCTATGGCCAGCACTTCCCTAGAGGTGTCTATGTGACATCCTAGAAGGCTAATACCCCTGTGTCATTGACAATATAGGACATTACATTTCAATGAAATAACAATAGAAGAGTATAAAGAGAAAACTATTTGTAACATTAGCACTTATGATGACAGTTACTAAGGCTGTGCATCCGAGAAAGTAAAATGCCCTGACAAACATATCTGTGGATCAGTAAACTTCTAAAAAGTGCATAGAGATAAAAGTAGCATTTGCTAATGCACATATGCACACACACACACACACACACACATATATATATACATATATATATATATATATATATATATATATATATATATATATAAAGCAGATCTTTCTTAGTGACATTTGAGCATATCCAGTATATAACTGAAAAAAATGCAAGCGTACCTTATCAAGATCAATAGTCTTCTGTACAAACAAATCCCAAAGAGTATCTTCTTTGTTATCCACATAAACAATTCCACTCACCTTCAGTTTCCTTGGCTACACTGTTCCATTTTTATAGTGCAGATTCAGGGCTGTGAGCACAGTGAAGACACAAATGGGGTGTGATCTCATTAGAATTGCTGAATCCCAAATACTTGTCTCGAAGTAGCTGATGAAAAAATTGTACAGGAACTCCGCCAGTGTGATTTGCTAATGGACTGCAACTGTGAATGATTACTGATAAGGAAAAGGAAAATGCAACAACAATTCAGACTCCCTTACCTCCAATGGGTGCATCAGACAGGTTATATTTACAAAGTGTAGAAGTAATTGTATCAAGGTTTTAAATGTAAGTAAGCAGCACAGATTTCAGTTTTTGTTCAGTAATATCCAACCTCCCCCCTTCATTTTTTGACAACTATATATTATTTCCATTTAATATCCTCACACATTTTAAGGACAGTGATACAGAATTCCTTACATACTGTATGCCTCAGATTACTGGTCATATCAGACAAGAATGAGCAACAAACACAGAGAGATCAGACAGAAATGCATTTCTGCAAGCAATAGCCATAAATGGTTGTGTGATCACTTAGTGCACTACATCTGAAATTAATATGTGTACAAGCAACTGTTATATGTTTTGTTAGTACTATGGATGGTGTTGCAGTTGATTGTATGCATGATGATTTTCATTCTATGCTGCAAAGCTCTTTCTGTGGCAAAGAGGGATAACACACCCTTACTGTGTTTTGAAGGCTCATTGCAGAGAGAGTTCAAATCCAAACCTGAGGAAAAATAATGCATGTATGCTAACATCAATTTGTGTAGTGTTTATTTATTTAATCTCATTTTCACAATGCTTAGCAGTGTACAAATCTTGACTAATGTCCCATTCAGGAAGCAGGCAGAACACTTGCAGACAGGACATAGACATTTTAAATGTCAAAAAGGATACATTATTTTATTTTGTTGCTTTCCACTGCCCAACACTACTAAGCAACATTGATCAGTGGTTAAAGAGCATCCTTGAAACCTGCAGCCATTGGACACCTGCAGGGAGGAAGCAGGCAGTCAACAATTTCAAAACAGATACAGTCTATCACCTGTTTGTTGGGCACTGTGCCAACATGGTAAGCAGTGTTGCACAGAAGCTAACACATAAAAGTTAATAATGAATATGGAAATATCCAACTGTTATTTAACTATTCCTGTGGAAGCAGATATAAGGGCTGCAATGCAGATGGTCCTGGGTTCTATTGCAGGAAGTGTAACATAGATTTACTATTGTGGCAGTTCAGTTTATACTAATGAACAGGAAATATCCAAGTGTTATTTCAATATTCCTGTGGCAACAGGTGTAGCTGTTCTTTAGTGTGTGGGATGCCAGTTGCACTGGATACAGCCTTGGTTGGACTATTCCACGCCTCAGACTTGTACTGTCAGCCAGATTAGCCCCCTGCAGAAGTCTTTGGCTGTGGCACTTTACCAAGAGTCCAATAAATATTCTGGACTCCTAAACACCCCACCTCTGCAGCACAAATTGGGCGCCTTCCCCTCTAACACCAGACATGTCTAATTCCAAAGCAGTGCAATAGCAAATAATGATTTCCTAAGTGTTCTAATATCGACCCGTTTTCACTGAAAATATCGAAGAAACAGAAAACTGAATTTTTTTCCTACGGAAAGAATTTGGTTGTCCATTTCTGTTCTTTGGTATTTTCAGTGCTGTGATGGAAAGTTATGGGTCGGGTCAGGTAAGTGTGCGATTGTGTGGAAGTAAGGGTTAGGGTGAGGTAGGTGAGTTAGGGTTAGTGTGCGGGTGAGGTGACTGTGTGATAGTGACAGACCTTAAGGTTTGGGTTTGGGTTAAGGTAAGTGGATAATTAGTGGTGTATGTATAGTTTAGTGTAGGGTTAGGTGTAAGAGTTTAGGTGTATGTGTATGGATTGCTGTTTGTTTGGTGTGCTTGTGTTGTGTGTATGTGTTTTGGAACAGCAAATTTTTCCCTAGGAAAAAATTCGCTGTTCTGTATGCTCAATGTTTTCAACTTTCGTTGAATAGGGTTTGATATTAGAACACTCGAAGTTTTGAAACTTCAGTGTTCTAATATAGACCCTTTAGAATGACTACACACATTCAGATTTTCCAGTACTTGTACTAATGTGGGGAACTTGTTTGCATATAGTTTGTAAAGCTGTTTCTTCAAGTATACCTGCACAGTGGAAACACAACCACCAAATATTACACATTGCACACTCATCAATCTGCTAACATGCAGAACTTTAATATCTTGACAGTTGGACATGGCTAGCTATTTATTTCAAGCTGGTCTTCCAAAATCTTCTGTCCAACATTCACTACCAATGTCATCCATTATAAGGTGTCCTACAGCCTTGTAAAGTTCAGAATTGTGTGATGGTACTTGCGTAAAATAGAGTTCTTTACTCTGTCTACTTAGGCAGAGGTTCTGTTATCACCTCAGTCAACTGGGTGGTGTGCTTGTGTCTATTTAGTCAGAGGAGCATAATACATGTGCATCCTGCGGTTACCACTCCAATCAATTGGATTGTCAGTATTTTGGCACTTGCACATTCCTACACATCCATTTCAAGCAGGCCTCCCAGCATCTTTTGTCTAACATCCATTGCTGATGTCATCCACTGTAAGTTGTCCTGAAGCCTTGTGAAAGTCAGACTTATTCCATGGGGCTTGCATAATATACAAAGTTCTCTAGTCTGAGTGTGTGTGTGTGTGTGTGTGTGTGTGTGTGTGTGTGTGTGTGTGTGTGTGTGTGTGTGTGTGTGTGTGTGTGTGTGTGTGTGTGTGTGTGTGTGTGTGTGTGTGTGTGTGTGTGTGTGTGTGCACTTACTTGACATTAGAGAGAGCATTTTACATTTTGCAACAGTATATGGGATACTGCTATTACCATCTTTTTCCTCACCAGACTCTGTTGATGTCATCAGCTATAACTGATCTGCAGATCTGCTTTATTCCCATCAGGACCGGGTCAAAGACTAACCTGTAGGCCAGGCACAAGTCACCTCATCCTATATGATACAGATTACAGTGACATGGCTTTCAGTCTATCCACATATGTCATGGCATGGTTTGTAGGTCCTATATTTTCTAGGTGAGAAACTCCTGTGGTCTGAAAAGCTGTTACAGGTGCCTGGTGAGGTACAAGTAGGAACATTATACTCTATTAGTAATCTGATGAGGTTTGAGTACAGTGCTGTTATAACATCCTCAGATCTGGATATGATGGCCTGATTTATGAGGTGCATGATGTAGCCTTTCCATGCCACTGTAGAAACTTGGTGGTCAAAGTTCAGATTGATATCTATGTGTGTTCCCAGGTCTTGCACCACTGGGTTTGAGCACAGGGGGAGTATTGTCAATGCTGTTATTAGCAGGGAATTCTACTGTACAGAAGGCAAAAATAATGATACATTTAGTCGCATCTATTTGTAGGCCATGTGGCTTCGGCACCAATCATTTTCTGTGTTAGCACCTCCCGTAATATGTTAACATCAATGGTGGATTCAGTGATTGCACCTAATATGCAATAATTATCAAACCTGGTAAGCCAAAAGCCATATACTTTAGCATGGACTGTCGAGAAAAAGATTCCAGACAGTAAAGAGCCCAGAACAGATCCTTGTGGTATGCCATTGTTGTCAGGTCTACTATTAGAGGTTGATTCACCAACTTTCACAGGAAGTGTTCTGTCAAGTGATCCAAATGGTTAACCATCTAGTGATGCAAGAGTTAATCCCAGCCTTGGAGAGTTTTTCAATGATACCTGAGTGTGGGATTGTGTTCAAACCCGAGGCCAGATCAGGATAGGCAGTATGTGCTGTCTTACCTTCATCCAAGCCTATCACACAGAATCAATGGGCTGTGACAACATCACAATTTACCTATGGCATGACTCAGAACATACATCTAACTGACACAGTTGGATACACACTTCAGCACACCCTCAAGGCAGAATATGTTCTTGTAGATGGGTGTACATGCATCCATATGGGATGGGGGGGTGGCATTGTAAAGACACATCCTGACTCTCCTCATCTGTGATGTAGACCAACCTGTAATCATGGACCTTTTCTAAATGGGCACTAGTAATATCCCTGCTGTGTGCAACAGAAATATAAGTTGTTAATGCTACATCCATGTCTGTTACATCTGTTAGATGTCCTCAAAGAGATCATCAAGGGAATGCATGATGACAACACTATCATCATGTGGAACTTAACCAGGCTAAGGTATTTGACACAAATACCTTGTGAGGCATTCACTCAACACTGTCAGATATGGTCATAAACACCTGTATCACCAAGTGGGTAGACACTGGATCACATATGTAGCATCTAAATACGTTGAAATATGTGAAGTGACCCATATCTCAAGTCCAGTGATAAGGCCCATACATCAGGGCTGTCTGCTAGGCCCTTTCCTGTCCATTCTTTAAGTCACAGATGTCAAGAATGACACACACATCTTGTGTTCAAACAGCTATCTGGAGAACTACAGATTGGGGGCAATCATTAACTCCAAATATGAGATTAGTATATGACAGACAGTATCAACACACAGCAAAGATTGCTGCTACAGCTGACAGCACATGAGATGAAACAAAAACATGGGGGGGGGGGTGTTACATTATGAAAACAAACACACAGCCCAAGGATAATGTAGACATCATGCCCTATAGGCAAACCAAAGTTGCATGTGACGTCTGCTCTGTGGCAGATTGTATGCAGAATGTCCACCAGCATGTGACCACAGTGGTGCTTACTCCCTTGCATGTAACACAACTACTGAGTATGGGAAGGACATTCACATCAAAGGACATAATACGTCCATAGGTCACAGCCTTAATCACACCAGTAACTGAGTACAATGCACCCTTCTTCATTTACCACCCTACACATCTTCCAGTGATGTGTAACTGAAGTGTACCACCTTTGCCACAGTGAGATCTCACACATCTTATTGGCCATACCTAGGCATTTTTTTTTAATAATTATTATTGTCTGATGGTGCAGAACCCCCATCAAGGTGTTATACTGGATGCATGTGTAATACCTGTTTTGGTGATGCACACAGTACATACATAGCTGTTTGACAACATTGATGGCACCTGTTGCATTCATGACAGTGTGGATTTATGGATTGTGCCATATATATATATAAATATATATATATCTATATATATATATATATATATATATATATATATATATATATATATATAAATAAATAAATATATATATATATATATATATATATATATATATATATATATATATATGGACTCTTACATTAAGAGCTGTAATACTTACCTTATAGCTTAAGGACACCTTAGGAAACCTTGTAAACTGCAATAGCCCGCTCGTTAAGCCTCGCTATGCTTGGGCTCTCTTCGCCCTCCCTGCCCCAATTCCCTCCGCCCCAGTACCTCTAAATTTATAGTACTATAGCCACTCCCCCACTTTCTAGATCCTATCTGCTTTCATCTGGGATAATTCCACCCACCCCCATTCTACTACCTACATTTTAATAGCACCTATTAGCTTTCGTCTGGCATTCTCCCATCCCCCTTCCAGTATCTTTACCTCACCACTCTATCTTCTGGTGTTGCATCGCCAGGTAAAATAGTTCCTTAACTCACTAGCTGAATCACAAATAATTATATACTCCTCTTTACTACCCCTCTTGTTCACACCATACCTCCTTACCTTGTATGAAAACCAGTTTCTCACGGGATTTCAGGTCCCAAAAGGCCATACTATCACCCCAGCTGTAAATCCTTCCACCTTCAACCATACTTACAGTACCAGATCCTATCCAACATATTGTTCAGTCTATCAACATCTCAACCCCAGGCACATTAGCTCTAGATCCAAACACTACCACAAACTAATAAACACATTCCTGAAGTTTATCACCAAGTATAGACTCAACCTAATACTTGGTGGTGATATTCACCCCAACCCTGGCCCACTCACTTCAGATACACATACCCCCTCTATTTGCAATCTAAGCTACAAACCTACAATTAATAGGCCAACTAACTCTCTCCTAGTCTGTCATCTCAATATTAGAAGCATTAATAACAAGGTACATGAATTGCATGCACTTCTGGATGTCCACTCCCCTGAGATTCTCTGTTTATCTGAAACCTGGTTAAAACCTAACACTAAAGACAATGAAGTGTTACCACCTGGATACAACATACACAGGCTGGATCATGCTTCAAGGAAGGGGGTGGGGTAGCTGTACTCTATAAATCTGAGTTGAATGTCACCATAGATGTAATACAACCTCCTCAGATTAATAACTCAGAGATTCTTGCCACCAAATTGCAACTTAATAAAAATAAATGCATTAATATCATCTGTATGTACATCCCCCCAGGTAACAATATATCTACATTTGAAGATAACCTGCACTGGCTATCATGTCACTACCCCAAAGAAACCCTACTACTTGATGACTTTAACATAGACTGGGGCACCTGTGCCTCAGAATCCCCAACCACCCATATTAATCTGCATGCATTTACACAAATCATATCCACCCCTACCAGGATAGGTAAACCCAACCAAAAAGAAAGTATATTTGATTGGGTACTCATAAACAGTCACCCCCAACTGTACACCTCTGGTACCCTCCTTAATGGCCTAAGCGATCACCTTCTCACATATGTAATTAAGCACAAAACCATTAATTCCCAACAACCCTTACTCAGAAAGGTTAGAAACAATAAAAACTTTGACCCTGCCAAATTCCAACAAGAACTAAACTCATGTAATTGGTCTATTCTAAAACACCTCCCCTTAGAAGAAGCAGTAGCATACTTTAACAACAAATTCCTTGAGATCCTTGATTTGCATGCACCTGTTCGTTCAAAGAGAACCAAGGCAAAAATTGCACCATGGCTTTCTATAGAGTCTAAACTCAAAATTACCATTAGAAACAAAGCATGGGCTTTATGGTGTTCTTCTAAAGACCCTCAAGATCACATTAAATACAGGCAATCCAGGAACGGAACCAAAAAAAATCAATTTTACAAGACAAAAAACAATGCTACTGTAATTTATAGACAGTAAATCAAAATAACCCTCAGATATTTTGGGCAGGTTTAAATAATCTACTTCATCCTGGACAAACTTCACCCCAATCCCTGCTGCTACTATTGATAAAACCCCTGAAGATGTTTCTGATAGTTTTAACCAATTCTTTACTGAGACAATTCAAGCCCTAGCTAGCCAACTACCTCCTAGCTCCACTAGTCCTGAAAGTAGCACCCCTAGAAACCTACTCGCGTTCAGCTTCCAACCAGTCGCCACTTCACTTATCCTTACCTTGATCAAAAAATTAAAACCTACTACACTTTCTGCTGATCAACTCCCTGCCGAGTACCTACAAAAATTAGCTGATGCTGTTGCTTACCCTGTCTCAATACTAATCAATTGAACCATAGTAGAAGTTAAAATTCCCACCATCTGGAAAATATCCTATGTAATCCCACTTCACAAAGGGGGCAGCTCTACTGAATTCTCCAATTATAGGCCAATAGCTATACTCTCTCCACTTGCAAAGATTATGGAAAAATGTATTCATAGACAACTCATGTACCACCTAATCCAGAATCGCCTTATGGCAGACACTCAGCATGGCTTCCGTCCTCATCACAGCACTACTTCAGCCCTCCTAGCCTTTACTAATACCATAAACCATAATCGCAACAATAATTATATATCCTCAGCCCTCATTTTGGATCTTTCCAAGGCATTCGATATGGTTGATCACCAACTTTTAATCCACACCCTGCAAACATTCTGTCTAGATACTGGAGCCCTCCAATGGTTTCAATCCTACCTGAATGGTCGACAGCAGGCTGTCCTCTGGCAGAACAAACTCTCTAACCTTCTACCTAACACCCTTGGAGTACCACAAGGCTCTATACTAGGGCCCTTGCTGTTCTTCATCTTCATTAATGACCTTTATACTGTCATCCCAAAAGTCAGCTGTATCCAATATGCTGATGACTCTACTCTGATTTGCTCAGCCACATCTCCAGTGGAGTTATGGTCAGCTACCCAGACCACCTTTAATACAATAGAAAACTGGCTTTCTGAACATCGTCTGATCCTAAATCCAAAAAAAAAACTAAAATGCTGTTATTTTCATCAACACGTAGGTCTACCACTTTCACCTTTACCATAAAATCAAATGATAGCACAATAATCTCCCCTGACCCATCTACAAAACCATTAGGTGTCATCATAGACAATAATCTAAAATTTGACCTACATGTTAACCAAACTATCAAAACCATCAATAAAAAAACTAGGGTCACTTTACACAATAAAAGCCTTCCTAACCCCTCCAGCTAAAATTGCCATAGCTCGATCTCACCTTCTTTCAACCCTTCAGTATGCATACCCCTCTACTCTCGAATTTAAACAAGACTGTCCTTAACAAGCTCTCAATTTGCTACAACCACATTGCCTGGTTTGCCACTGGGCTGCCTTTTAAGACACATCATTGCATCAATCTAAATCAGCTTGGGTGGCTTGAACTACCCATCCTAATCCAGTATAACCAACTGATTATGGCCTATAAAATCCTCTATAATCTGGACAATACTCCTGCACTTAAAAATATTATCACCCCCTATAACAATCCTAGACCACTTCGATCCTCTAACAAACTACTAATTCAGACTAGCAAAATTAATAACACAGCCGGTGATTCTCTCTTTGCAAACTCTGTAAGTAGATCCTGGAACTCTCTTCCAGCTGATATTACCTTACTTTCCACCTTAGGACAATTTAAAACTAGACTCAAGCAACATTTGTCACTTAACTGGCTATGTCAATGTATCAAGCCTGGCTAACTCTCTCTAGAATGTGTAAAAAATCTGTTAACCAGTTTACTGTGTAATATAATTTAATCCTGACTTGTGCTCAGGATTAACTGTAACATGTGGAACTTGTTTAACTTGCTTACTTATGTAATCTCTGTAAATAGTCTGTTTGTAATATGTAATGCTGGTATTATGTAATGCTGTATCTGCTTACCCTTGCAGCTTTTCTCCCCGGGCCTCTGCTGAAAATGGACATGCATCCAGTTGGACTATCCCAGTCAACAAATGTAAAATAAAATAAATAAAATAAAATATGTCCTCCCTTCACATGATTGACTTTTCACAAAGTCGAAATTTATATGGCCGAGACCATATGATCGACTTTTGAAAAGCTGACTATGGGGAACTGATATTTCTGTACAGTGTGGAATGGGAAAATTTCCCTCTTCCACACTGTAGGGCAATCTCAGAGTTGGTATATTTAAGTTATGGGGTGGTGTGGGGGGCGGAACCTCCCATGGGGGTGCAGGGGGACATAGCCTCCATGCTAACAGCTTTTAGGTAAGTGTTCATTGTGTTTTTGTGTTTAATTTACATGTTCGGCTTTTCAGAAGTCAATCATATGGTCTCGGTCATATGAATTTCGACTTTGTGAAAAGTTGAACAAGTAAAGTAGACCCATATATATATATATATATATATGTATATATATATATATATATATATATATATATATACACACACACACACACACACACACACACATATATATATATATATATATATATATATATATATATATATATATATATATATATATATATATATATATATATATATATATGTCATGCCAACCAGTCAACTAGCCTGTATTGATCATAATGTCACACACAGGTATAGTAATGTCCCTTCTAATACCTCCAGTAGGTGTTACAGTGTCAGCATGGCGTACTTGATTACTGTCATAAATTGCTTACATGTCATAATGGTTGTACAAGTTTGTTTATGCAGAACCATTTGTGATTATTCAGCATCACATATGTTATGTCAGAGACATGGAATTACTGGTGACATTATTCTGATTCTGTCTATGATCATACGTGCTTCTGTTTACTGTTGTCCATGAGACTGTAATTGCTACCCACTTATTGGAGACCTATGCTAACATTATAGTCACATTTAGGTAAATCAGTTTGCACAGCTTCACAATATGCACCCAACTCTATTTGTACATAACATCCCTGATTGATGTCCTCTCCACTCTTCATGTCAAGATGCTTGCATCACACAGACATCTTCTCCATTGTTATGTCACCTTGTATGACAGTCACATAATATGCATTTTGGCTCTGCAGTCTATACTGCACCATGTCGATATCGGATTAGTGTTCCTGCTACAACTGTCTTCCATTTACATACCCTCATCTGTTATATATTGCAATGTTTCAGCTCTCCTATTTCCCTGTGCTCACTCTTATAATTCATCTGTATGTCCCTATTCAATACACACACTTTCCCTGACTACTTATTTTAAATGGAAGTCTATGTATACTTACAGATCATTTATACAACTTTTGTACAGAATGTCTGAAATGAGATTCCACAATACTCTGCACTGTATACACTGCCCTGTAATGTGTTTGGACCATATACATTGCTAGTAGAGGTAAACAGGTTTGCAGTCCTTGTGCTTTATATGATTTCCTGGCCGGCAACACTGTTGCCAGCCATGAAACTGTGCTTGTTTACGTTTAAAAGCTGTGTGCGGCATGAATGTGTAATCACCTCTACTGCTCACAGTGCAAATATGTAAACTCCATGTAGGCTTCGCACAAAGCCTACAGAGAGTTTATTGAATCCTACAATATCCCCGGGATTCATGAAGCTCGGCGCAAGGCCGGCATTAGGCTTGCACCGACCGTGCAGTGTGAAGATGATGCAGTAAGGCGCGCTGCCAACACAGCCACGTGCACAGGAAAGAAGCGCGAGTGCATAGGGCACGTAGAAGTGCCGCACGGAGGCGTGGAAATGGCAGCTGTCGATGTGCAACCTAAAATGCTTGCATATAACAAGTTGCAAGATAGTGGTCATGTCAGTGTCCATGGATACTGAAACGTATGCAAAGCATGCACGAAAGTCCCTGCAAACACAAAGTGAAGAAGCAAACACAAATGCATGGTAGGGAATAACGGGTCCCTATCCCGCGAACAAATGACAGAGAAGACAATGTGGCCGTAGTCCAATGCAGTGTAGATAGCCATACCAAGTGGAAGTGAAACACATCATATGTTAGCGAGCCACCAGTAGATACGTCCAGCCCAATGGTGAGGGTCACCAGCTGACCCATAATGTGAGGGAGGGTACACAGGTGGGCAGATGTGCCCATAACAAAATACACAAGAAATGTAGATATCTAGCAACCGTATATCCGAATGATATCCCACAAGGCATGTAATAGTCACATACAAAAGGTATGTCCGTATTTTACATACCAAATGTGATAGGAAATAGAATAAGCATGTAAACGAAACAGAAGGAGCATATAAACAGCTACAACAATAAGGCCACATGTAGGCTGAAAGGAACAGTATTATCCGTACCATCGACTAGGATTACTACCTGTCCCACTTTGCGAGCGACAGTCCCTCTTTGGGCAGTTGTGTCCTGACAAAAACCTGTAAAAATGGCAAATATCCTGAGATTATAGGACAAAATTATTCCCTATACATTATGTAATAGTTGCATTAAACAGTTTTTTTGTATCTAAATTATAGAAATGTTATAAGAAACAGAATAAGCAACTAAACTGCTACAAGAATAAGCTTTTATATAGGCAAGAATTCTAAGTTCTATCCTGTGTACTGACCGTCGGTATGTGTCGGCCTGTAAAATGTGATGTCTGTACCAAAAATGTCCCAATCTGGCTAATTGAAAAGGTGGCAACCTTACCGTCAACTGTGGGGAGGTGTTGTCCACTACAGTCAGATATATGTACGGAATATATCCCATCCTGGACATAGGAAAAGGTGGCATCCTACCAATGAGTACAACAGGCCACCAAAATCTGGAAGTCAGCAGTAAAAGCCGAACTTGTCAGGATGTGTCACAGTCGAACGGGTAGCACCCGGGTATACCAAACATGTAAAGAAAGTGAAGTATGGTCGTGTACCTATGTGCACGAGGTATAGCATGTGGAAAGCAAACATGGCAGGGTAGTCCACACAACCATACAGGTACCAGACACATGTAGGGTATTCAATGTGTTACTCTGGCCATGTCATGGCCCAACAACCAAAGCAGTGATGTATGGGGTGTGAGGAATCTGTGTGTGTGGGGTGGATGGGTAATGGTACAATCCTCCAAGGGGATACTGTGTCATAATGCAGAATAGGTGAACCGGAGGTGTATGAGGGAGCAGCGGGTGAAGCTGAAAGAAACACAAACACATGTATAAACAGCTGAAATACAAGCAGACAGGCCATATTGTAGAACACAATCCCACAAACAGATGAATATTGAAATGTGCGATACAAATGTATAGATATGTCACCGGCACATACCCACAGATTGGTCCTGATGGAACTGGCCATAACAAATGCAACACACCTGGATGCATAATGGACTACCCAGTATCCCCTCCACATCACACAACCTGCTCCCGTACCTGAACATCCACCAAATCCAGCCGTACTTGGCCTACTGATTTGGTGCAGCCACAGCTACACATAGTGACCACTACGCATATGTAGTAGGTAGTGCCACACTAGGTGGTTGCAGGATTGCACATGACCTCAGCACAGTTTTGTAACTCCAGAACGATGTTTGGTATTCCTCTTGTTGTGGATCGGTACAATTTTTGGATATCCCATCTCATCTCATGGGATACGTAACCTGTGTAAACATTAGAACGGAAGACACGAAGTCCAGTCCTGTAGATCTCTGGACAGAAGTTGGAATGTGCATTAGAGGTGCACGACACTGTCCAGCCCTAAGTGGTCATGCATAACCTACTACCCAGGATCAAACACTTGCCCATGACGCACGTGCCCCGACACGAATAAGCGGAAATATATTGCACACATTCGCATAGTGGCAAATGGTATAAGGGTGATGAAGGCACTGATGTAAACAGGATAACCCTGATCTGCTGTGTGAGGACACTTAATATGTGTGTAGCTGTGACTGACCATACCTGTTAACCTCTGAGAGCAAGATATCTGGACAAAGCCATGAATAAAATTGGGACAAAGGCCCAAAAGTATGGACAATTTGTAAAGATTGCTCTTAGAAACTGAGAAAGTTGATAGAATAACAGTTTGTACATTGGCATTAATTTCCTGAAGAGTATGAAGTCTGAAACTCAACTGTCTGTCAGTATGTTCTGACTTCAGTCTTTAATGACTAGCTACTGATTTGCCAGAAACAACAGTGTATTACAGAGGTCCGTACATATTTATAGTAACAAACCTTCACATTTGTTTACTGTACTACTGCATACCTGAAGTTAATTAATGTCCAAAATAATAATCCTTGTATGAATGCATACAGGAAATAGTCAAATGTGAATGGGAACACCCCTCACCGTGGATTAGGTATTGTAACCACCCCCACCCATATTATGTATTGCCAACATAAAAAGCTGCTGACAAGTGCCGAAAGACCTGTGTCTGTAAACACAGGTAAACATCTATAAAATGGACAAATTCTGTCCATGTGCTTTGTCTGACATTTGAACTCAGTCAGGGCAGTTCCATTCACCAGGCAGACAAGCCTAAACCCAGATCACCACATGAGCACCCTGACAATCAAAGACTTGTATGTGCCAGGACTATAAGCCTTGGAGTTCTGCATATCCTTGGAGTGATTAAATATGCAGCTTGGGTCCGCATTTTTCCCAGCAGGAGAATGGATGCCTGTGTCGTAAGTGAAGCAGTGAGGCATATGTTAATGTAGCTATGTACTATGGGTATGCATATCAATGAGTCAGAACACCAATAGTATAGTGGTTACAGCATCCGGCCAACGTGAATGCAGTCCTGGGTCAACTACGACTACAGCACATATAACTTAATGAATGCGTCTGTGCTGTAAAGACATTTAAATATGTAAAGGTGAACATGTGTTTCGCATATGTCCGTTAACCGGATTACAGATATTTTACTGGTACCATCACAATTAATAAAGCCCATGTAAGCACAAAGACTTAGTAAACATATGTAACCCACAATAAGGATATGCAAGTGCACCTGCACGTGTGTAATCCGCTCACAGCATAGCAAATGAATGCTGTTTTCCACACGTTTATTTATATATCTATATATGGATATATATATTTATGTATAGATATATATCCACAGACTTAAACTAAATAAATATATGAAATAAAGAATGTACAGACACACACACACACACACACACACACACACATATATATATATATATATATATATATATATATATATATATATCTACATACATATACACAATACATCAATTGTTATATACATAACAAACATATAAACATTTGTCCTTGAGATATAACACATGTACATAAATAGGTTACATCATAGCTATTATGGATAGACATACAGACATGCAAGAAAGGTAAATACACTGCTGCTTTCCAAACCATTGCCCGGAAAGTACCAGTGTGCCAAATCTGCAAGTTCTACTCTTTAAACATGGATATAGGTGTCCTTTGCAGGACTCCAAAAATTGGTCCACTACAGGCACCGTCCTGTAATGATCGAAGCAAAGGAAATCACATCCGCAGCTACAATATAGCTGTACATGCAACAGTAGCTTGTGCAAGGGTAATAACACATGGGTTGACAGAATGTATGACATATGTCCCGATACGCGGAGAGTGGTTAGTGCTTAGAAGTGTCTTCATACTTTATTATCGCTTACATTAAATATGTCTTATGACTACTGTGGAGGGGTGTCAGGTATGGGAATCATGGGTATGCAATAATGGGCCAAGGTTCCCAGGTGTTGGTTGGCACAGATTTATTAGGCCCGCCCCATGGGAGTGATTAATATTCCTATGTGGGTATAGCACATGCCTATACCTTCCAAAAATGAAGAACCCATCTACTGGTTATTGTGTAAACCATTGAGGGAAGACGTAGGGACTTATATCAGTGTCATGTAAGCGATTACCATGGACCTACATGCGTACGAATAAGATGGTAACCATACCTCTCAACCTTTCAGAATAAGACATCTGGACAAAGGCATATTAAAATAACTACAAATAGGGACTATTTTAAATATTCCTCTTACAAAGTTAGAACGTTGATAGAATAATGGATAATTCATTAGTATGAATGTTTTGAGGGTTATTAATTATAAAATACTAATGTCTGTCATTATTATCTAACCTCACAGTCCTTAATGACTTGCCACTAATTTACCAGAAAGGCACAATATTATGAAAAAAAGAACAACATTATAAGTCTAAGTTCAGGACATTTACCCAAAATGTGTACAGTTGAGAGGTATGAAGGTAACCCTATCCTAAATAAATGTACAGAACTAGTGATATCAGGTGGACAGGTGTGAAGACAGACGTGATGACAAATGACAAAACATGTATAACTCAAAGGCATGTACCTCGATAAATGTGAATGAATACTTATGCCCTGTGATAGTCAATGTGGAAGGTTAATAGAAACAAAATAAATGTGTCCCTCAGGGTGTTATGCAGTGTCCCTGATACAGTGTTCAGTCTCCCACACTCGCATGTGAGTTCTGCCACTGACAGAAAGCGCAAATACCGGCGAACACATAAGGTAGATGATGGCATAATATGTTTTGATTAGCACCTGTTGGCTTTTGTGAGGAACACAACACTCTTGGCGTGGGTGTCCTGCCAAAGGAATGTAATGGCATCTGGCCTGTGATTTCTTCTTGTGTGTAGTGGTGTAATAAAATGATATATCTTGTATCAGAAAAAGATACATGATATAGGAAACAGTATTATCGACTATACTACTACAAGAAAAATCTGAAGGTATGAAAAGCACTGAAGTAGTCAGTTTAGTATTGACCGCAGGTATGTGTTGACATGTCAAATGTCACAGCTGTATATATAGTTCCTATAGGGCTATCACCTTTACAAATGATGAAAGTGGGAGCTGCTCTGTAGAAATGTCAGACGTAGCAGGTCAAAACATACCTACAGCCATGCATACTCCACAAGTAGACATATTAGCACACAGCAAAGCATAGGCCAGGAGTCATGGAGCCTTGGCCAGTGTGTACGAGTAGAGGAAGAGTAGAGCAAGGCAAGATGTCTGCCGAGCTATTCAGCAATATCCTGTAGGGGCGTGTAAGACAGCCCCTAAAACGAAGGTAGCACGGACAATGGTAGGATATGCAAATTACCCCATTTGTAGGTGAAACCTAAGCAAATGATGTAAATCTGTGATACATAAAACAATAAGCTGTCCATGCAAGAGTAGAGTTATGTGCAGAAATATACTCGGATGTTAACTGAGTTACGTTCTGCAAGTAGCTAAACGGAGCAATGTCAGCTGCAAATAAAGGATGAATGTAGTTGAAGATGCATGCCAATAGCCAAATATAAGGCCAGTGGCATATTTTTCCATTGGAAATTAACAAAACTCTATCTGTCCTCCCTAGATCTCCAGTGTGTAAGCGTAGCGCAGCGGCGCAAAAACGCGCTGCACTTTTAAAACAAGAGACATATTTAAAATATACATAGAAATTATAATTTTAGTTAAAAGTTAGTTCACCATGTAGGTGAATGGCAAGCTGAAGACAAGATGGCTACTGAGTACTGGTTGCTATGTGTGGAAGCGCTCTGTCAGAGATGTAATCAAGCATTAGTAGGCAATCCGATACAATTGAGGCTGAGGATAGTGAATCACAATCTGTCATGCCATATGGGCCAAGCCACTACAGTGTAAGAGTAGGTTAAGGGGACTATCAGAGTAGAAGATAGGTGACATCATGAGTGTGTAGGTATAAAGCACTGTAATCCTATCGGAGCAGTGTGTCACATGCTTGCTGTCAGTTACTCATCAGTGGAAGAGGCGTGTTATGATTTATCCTAGGTACAGTCAGGAAACTGACGGTGTACGCCATGGATATCACTGAAGTTTCTTGCAAACCTGCTTACAGTGTGTTCGTGCCTGTGCGCACCTGTAAGCCCGAGTAAGTATGTGTGCACGTGTGTCAGCCCGTGTGTGCATGTTGAAGAACAAGTAAGCTAGTGTAAGAATGCTGAAGCCCGTGTAATATCATGTAAGCCAGTGTACGCATTTGTAAGCATGTAGAAATCTGTACTACACACATCACACACGTACTGCACACTCTGAAACACATGCTGCCAATACTACACATGTCAGTCAAATGGCACATGTATGGATAATAAATCATCAGAATTAACAGTGCTGTAAACTATACTACATTGATGGTCATAGCTGCAATGCATCATGCCTGCTTACATACACCTAGAAGATATCACACTTTGTGTTAACAACATTTAACATTAATACAGTGCTATAAAGCCACCCTGTACATCAGCACCATGTTAGTCTGTTCCTGCATCAATGTTACACATTACAGGTGGTGGCACAGGTGTCATCATATGCGCAGGGTATAGTGTATCTTTTCCAGAGCCTGTCATTGAGCCATCCAATCAACATGTAACTATGTGTGTGTGTGTGTGTGTGTGGGACAACAGTGTTTGCATGGCTCAATGTTGATGCAATGTGCGTGTGTATGTGTTAGCCCTAGCTGTTTGTTTCATGTGTGTGTGTCTGCATGTACACAGTTTCAGCATGTGTCAGCCATATACAGGAGGCTGTGGGACAGTCAGAGACCGTACCTGCCAGGCTGTACAGATCGCCATTACTGGCCATGGACACCCCTCCATGCATTCAACAATATTCCAGTCCTGCACCTGTCAATGTATACACATACATTCTTGGGATCTGTATCACAACCTGTGGATAAACAGGAGTCAGTAATGTTAACCTGATTTGCATAGTAGTGTCAGTTAATACATAGTTATATGAGCCATATTCATACTCCAAAGTAATAACCACTGCTGACTGTTGCTGAGATGTGCACACGACCGTTTAAAGGTGCTGTACTATCATTGTTGTCAATGTCCCTTGTAATACCCAGCAACAAAATATCTGGTGACTACACAACTATAACCCAGGATCACTACAGCACACAGTATGTACACTATCACAGAGCCATAGCAGATTTACATCCATCAAAGGTGATCATGTACAGATAATGCAGCACATTCAATAGTGCTAATATTCACATACATATCTATATCTATCTACATTACATATATATAAAGAGATATATACACACACACACATGGCAGGATTGGGATTAGTATAACTGTAACAAGTAGAATACCCAACGCAAAAAGGCCACCCAGACCACAGTAGCTCGAGCAGGAACCAAGTAGGAAACTACCTTGCACCAAAGTCTGTCGTACAAATCCACACCACGATCCTGGTAAACACAGGTTTATTGCAACTAGTAAAACAACACAGGTTGAGCGCTTTCATCCACACTAAGGCAGATTTCTTCAGAACCAATTAGTACAATTAGCTAGGTGTGTTTATAAGGGGGCAGAATTAAGCTTGACCC